>NW_024755315.1:150000-172500 GCF_018991925.1 Homarus americanus
TAACTAACGTGAAACAACACTGAATTACTTAAATGTAACTAAGCAGCACTGATGGACACATAAGAGACATGAAGAGGTCCTCACATAGATATACCACATTGGTGGCGACAGGAACAACACAGAAATAAAATAAAGTATAAGTAACAGGTGACGAGAGTCACTCAAAACAACGTGAACTGAAGGACAAGAGGACTGGACTCTGTCTACAGGTGGAGTACTATATATAAGGTTGTTTCCCGCCAATGCGACCAGCCGGTGAAACATGGGTCGTTTAATGATGCAGATGGTCGTTAGAGAAACAAAGAATGCTTGTTACAATACTAAATGAAGAAATAAGATGGGCTTGAACAAATAATAACAGTTAAAGCCTTAACAGCACAGGGTAAGGGTAAATATAACACATCATTACAGGAATAATATGAAACAACATGGAAGCATGTTATATAAAAAATAGTAGAAAAATACGACACGGTCACAACCCAATTGTGTGTGTGTGTGTGTGTGTGTGTGTGTGTGTGTGTGTGTGTGTGTGTGTGTGTGTGTGTGTGTGTGTGTGTGTGTGTTGAAAAAGTTATAAATTAAAAAAAACAGGCGGTATAGGAGGAAAAAAGAAAGGGAGAGAGAAAAAACACAAAAAAATACAAAAATAAACAAAGACGATCCAGAGGAGGAAAAATAAAAACAAATAAACAAAAGTGAAACAAAAGTAACAACAAAATGAAGATGCAAAAAAAACAAACACAAAAAACAAAAACAAAAACAAGAAGAAACTAAGAAAAAAAAATCAGAAAACCCGGAAAAAAAAGAAAGAAGAAAAATCACACACACACACACACACACACACACACACACACACCACACACACACACACACACACACACACACACACACACACCACACACACACACACACACACACACACACACACACACACACACACACACACACACACACACACACACACACACACACACACACACACACACACACACACACACACACACACACACACACACACACACACACACACACACACACACCCACACACACACACACACACACACACACACACACACACACACACACACACACACACACACACACACACACACACACACACACACACACACACAGTCATTATCACACAGTAGCGGGAAGTAAAAGCGTGTTTTAATTTCCGCGTCATCTACCCAAGGAAACTATAGACCAGAGCGTTGTGCTTCGTATCTGCCGTAATATTAGCGATAAGACGGAGGGAAATATTGACTCGTTCCTATCCTCCAGCTGATGATGATGGTGATGATGATGATGGTGGTGGTGATGGTGATGATGGTGGTGGTGGTGGTGGTGGTGGTGACACACACTCTGATACACCTCCTACAAACACAACAAAACCTTCTCTACAACCCACCACACTCCCACCACACACACTCTCCTCCAGCCACACACACACCACCACCTCCCCACACCTCCCAGATCACCGTAGGACCATAACTAACTATCAAAGACCCCCACCAAGACCTCAGGAGCCCTCGTCCACCAAACTCTTAAAGACCGAGGAGTGATTGTTGTCTGGTATAGAGACCCCAAAGTTGAGACAGTCTTGATGGAGAGAAAATGGAATTATTTTTTTGAAGAGAGAGAGAGAGAGAGAGACCGCGTTTAAACTGTCAACACCTCCAAAAACACAACGCATCAAACCCCCTTCATTCCCTACCCCTTCTCCATCCCCTTCCATCCCGTCCCCGTCCCGTCCCCGTCCCCATCCCCGTCCCCATCCCCGTCCCCATCCCCGTCCATCCCCTCCCCACCCCCGACGGTAATAACGGCTAACGTCATTATCACCCAAACACTTAATGACAGCCCCTGACATCAATTAATCACCTCCCCCCTTCCTCCCTCCCCTCCTCCCTCCTCTTCCTCCTCCCCTCCCTACACCATAAGCAGCCACTCCCTCCTTGTGTTACGATTAATCATCTCGTTACCCGCCTCTCCTGACCTCACTGGCAGAGTCCATGGTATCTGAGGATTTTGTGGGGATTATAGGTTGACTTAGGTTATTGTTTAGGTAATATTATTTTGTATATATTAGGCTGGGTTAGGTTAGGTTAGGTTGTGTTAGGTTAGATTGAGTTGTGTTAGTTTTAGGATGGGTTGTGGATGAGTTGGGCTGGGCTGCTGGGCTGGGCTGGGCTGGCTGGCTGGGCTGCTCGCTGGGCTAGGCTGGGCTGGGCTGGGATTGGGTTGGGTTAGGTTAGGTTTAGGTATGTTATGAAAGGGAATATTTGACCGTGTATCCCATCTGTACCTGTAATTTATACCTGTAACTGCACTGTGTCCCTGTATTTCAAGACTGTACTTCCACTTCACACAAAATTATAAAATATTTCACACTAAACTTGCATACGTGAGTAAACAACAACAACAACACACAGACAGACATTAATATCTGGCGTGGATAAAGTTAACGCTCCACGACGCAACACAACGCCCCACGACTCAACACAACGCCCCACGACACAACACAACGACACAACACACTCCCCCACTACGCTACAACGCCCCACGACGCAACACAACGCCCCGACCAACATAACGCCCACGACTCAACGCCCCACTACGCTACACAACGCCCCACGACACCACAACGCCCAACACAACTCCTGGGGACACTGTGACAATACAGTATGGGGAGTGTAGGAGGGTGAGGGGGGTGAGGGGGAGAGGGGAGGGAGCGGGCGTTTAAACGTAAATCCAACCGTGTGCTAACGCTCCCGGTGAAGCAGAAGTATTTAATTAAACTGAGGATGGTTGGAATAGGCGTTTCATCTTGACGTGAAGAGCGAATAAAAGTGACATAACTGTGAGAGAGAGAGAGAGAGAGAGAGACAAAGAAAGAAAAAACAAGCATATAAAAAGAAGAGAGAGAGAGTGAGAGAGATAATACCCCAGTTGTTTATGGCCGAATAAACTGACCATTTTTTCCCCAGCTTCTGCGTGTATGGTGTTGTAGGGTGCCTCCTCTCCTCCCCCTCCTCCTCTCCCACCTCTCCCCTCCTCCTCTCCCCACCTCTCCCCCCTCCTCCTCTCCCCACCCCCCCTCCTCCTCTCCCACCCCCTCCTCTCCCCACCCTCTCCCCTCCTCCTCTCCCCTCTCCCCCTCCTCCTCTCTCCCACCTCTCCCCCCTCCTCCTCTCCCACCCCCTCCTCCTCTCCCCCCCCTCCTCCTCTCCCACCTCCTCCTCTCCCACCCCCCTCCTCCTCTCCCCACCCCTCCTCCTCTCCCCACCCCCTCCTCTCTCCCACCCCCTCCTCCCTCCCCACCCCCCCTCCTCCCCTCTCCCCACCCCCTCCCCTCCTCTCCCCACCCCCTCCTCCTCTCCCACCCCCTCCTCCTCCCCACCCCCCTCCTCCTCTCCCCACCCCCCCTCCCTCCTCTCCCCTCTCCCCTCCTCCTCTCCCCCCTCCCCCCTCCTCCTCTCCCCACCCCCCTCCCTCCCTCTCCCCACCCCCCTCCCCTCCTCTCCCCCCCTCTCCCCCCTCCCTCCCTCTCCCCCCCCACCTCCCCTCCTCCTCTCCCACCCCCCCCTCCTCCTCTCCCCCCCCTCCCCTCCCTCCCCCACCCCCCCCTCCCTCCCTCTCCCCACCCCCTCCTCCTCTCCCACCCCCCTCCTCCTCTCCCCTCTCCCCCCTCCTCCTCTCCCCCCCTCACCCCCTCCTCCCTCTCCCACCCCCCTCTCCCTCCCTCTCCCCCCCCCTCCTCCCTCTCCCACCCCCTCCTCCTCTCCCACCCCTCCTCCTCCCACCCCCTCCTCCTCTCCCCACCCCCCTCCTCCCTCTCCCACACCCCCTCCTCCTCTCCCACCTCTCCCCCTCCTCCTCTCCCCTCTCCCCTCCTCCTCTCCCCCCCCCTCCTCCTCTCCCCACCCCCCTCCTCCTCTCCCCACCCCCCCTCCTCCTCCCCCCACCCCTCCTCCCTCTCCCCCCCCCTCACCCCACTCCCCTCCTCCTCTCCCACACCCCCCTCCTCCTCTCCCCACCCCCCTCCTCCTCTCCCACCCCCCTCCTCCCTCTCCCCACCCCCTCCTCCCCCACCCCCTCCTCCTCCCCCCCCTCCTCCTCTCCCCCCCCCCTCCTCCCTCTCCCCCTCCCCTCCTCCCTCTCCCCTCCTCCCCTCCTCCCTCCTCCCCCACCCCCTCCCTCCCCCTCCCCCACCCCCCTCCTCCTCTCCCCCTCCCCCTCCCTCTCCCCTCCCCCCTCCTCCCCTCTCCCCCCTCCCCCCTCCCTCCCCTCCCCACCCCCTCCCTCCTCCCCACCCCCTCCTCCTCTCCCCCCCTCCTCCTCTCCCCACCCCTCCTCCTCTCCCACCCTCCCCTCCTCCTCTCCCCCCCCCCCTCCTCCCTCTCCCCCCCCTCCCTCTCCCCACCCCCCTCCTCTCTCCCACCCCCCCCTCCTCCTCTCTCCCACACCCCCTCCCTCCTCCCCCCCCTCCTCCTCTCCCACACCCCCCCTCCTCCTCTCCCACCCCCTCCTCCTCTCCCCACCCCCTCCTCCCTCTCCCACCCCTCCTCCTCTCCCCCCCCCCCCCTCCCTCCCTCTCCCACCCCCCCCTCCCTCCTCTCCCCACCCCCTCCTCCCTCTCCCCACCCCCTCCTCCCTCTCCCCACCCCCCTCCCTCCTCTCCCCACCCCCCTCCCTCTCCCCCTCTCCCCCCTCCTCCTCTCCCCACACCCCCCTCCTCCTCTCCCCCCCCTCCTCTCCCTCCCCACCCCCCTCCTCCTCTCCCCCACCCCCTCCTCCCTCTCCCACCCCCTCCCTCCCTCTCCCCCCCCCCTCCCTCCTCTCCCCACCCCCTCTCCCTCCCCCTCCCCCCCTCCTCCCTCTCCCCCCTCCCCTCTCCTCTCCCCCACCCCCTCCCTCCCCTCTCCCCCCCCTCTCCCCCCACCCCCTCCTCCTCTCCCACACCCCCCTCCTCCTCTCCCCCCCCCCTCCTCTCCCACCTCTCCCCTCCTCCTCTCCCACACACTCTCCCCCTCCTCCTCTCCCACACCCCCCTCCTCCTCTCCCACACTCACCCCTTCCTCCTCTCCCATGATTCAGCGGTGAGAAACAAGTGAGTGTCAGGCCAGTCTGTTCTCGTTTTCTCTAAGTAATCTTTATGGGACAACATCTTAAATTGAGAGATAGTGAGAAGGATCTCTTATCTCTTACAGTATCGCTTACATTATCTCTCAGTTTGTCTCCTAGTTTCTCTCTCTTAGTATATCTCCCAGCATCTCTCCCTATTTATCTCCTAGTCTCTCTCAGTGTATCTTTCAGTATCTCTTCAAGTATATCTCCCAGTATCTCTCATATTATTTCTCAATGTTTATCTCCTGCCATATCTCTCTCAGTTCCTCTCAGTATCTTTCACAATATCTCACCTCTATCTCCTAGCCTCTCTCTCAGTATCTCTCAGTAACTCTCCTAGTATCTCGCACAATATCTCTCCCCTATCTCACAGTATCTTTCCCTGTATTGTCTCTAAGCTATTACTGTCTCTCACCTGTCTCGTGAAATAATAAAATGTATGAGTTTCTGTCTAAATGTCTCTCTCTCTCTATCAGTCCCCAGAAGATTGATGAAGGCCACCTTAAAACTGCCATAATGGTGGCGCCCTCCATCACCATACAACACCACAATGGCACCATTAGGGTGTCGCTCAACACCTTCAGGGCCAAAACTGGTCCGGTAACATTAAGCGGATCAACTCAAGATTAACCACCCTAGTTTATTTCACCCTGAGATAAACCCTTAATTTATACTAATATTATCTTCAAACGTTTAATCCATTTCGATTAATTAATCCAGTTGTAAGTAACCGATGCTAAACAGATTTCTTTCTAAAGACCCTGATTTCATGCAACGCAAACTGCTATTTTAATTCGCGGTGGGATTAAGCAGAATCATCGATTCGCTGCTACTTCTAGTAAGTGTGTGTGTGTGTGTGTGTGTGTGTGTGTGTGTGTGTGTGTGTGTGTGTGTGTGTGCCTTATCCTGTGTGTGTATCAATGCTTGTCTCTGAAAACAGTTGTATAAATGAAACAGTATTATTTAGTTTATTTAATGAAATAATTTATTTTACATTCCCTGTGAGGCACTGGAAAGAGAAATTTATATATAATGTTTTATTTTTATCTATTTATTTATGTTTAAATTATATTTCATTAAATGAATACTACACAGTTTTTACGAAATGAAAGACTTTCCAATGAGATCCTCCGATGAACCAGTTTAAAAACAAGGTTTTTTGCGGACAATCATTCGTAATGGATACAATGCAATACATATGCAACCGCATTAGCTACACCTTCAGTACGAGATTTCATTAATTAATGTAATAATTTTTGTTATAATTAATAAAAACAGCAAGGGACTCCGTTGAAATCGACTTTCTTCACGAGCGCGTGTGTATGTGTGCGTGAGTGTTAGAGCATTATTGTAAGTTATGTAATAATTGTGGGGTAACGTTGTAACATAGTTTGGTATTGTGGCAAAGATTTCTTCCCATTTGTTATAATAACTGAAAAGAGAAAAATATATACACATACAACCATTACAGTTGTTACTGCCACAGTAGGATAAACTAGAAGAGAGAGAGAGAGAGAGAGAGAGAGAGAGAGAGAGAGAGAGAGAGAGAGAGAGAGAGAGAGAGTGTTGACAACGAACTTTGCTGAGGTGTTAAATGTGAAACAGATGGTCCTCGCCTCGGACTGACTCGCTCCTTGTGGGGTTCAGAAGATAGTCTCTAGCCGTCCAGTGAACTAACAAGTCAGGGAGCTAACAAGTCCTACATTAGACCCGAAACACGTAAGTTTTTATATAGTTTATCACCGCCACTCTACTCAAATATATAATATGTAGTTGTTAATAATGAAGGAACGTACGAATTAATTAATTATCTCATATGTAACATATGTAATTTGCACTCTGCAGGTTTTGACCGAATAAAGAACAATCGAGTCTTACGGGCAAGGGTCTCATCCTACAGTCGCTCATTGGTCGGTTACAACAGTAAACGTTATCCAAGAATACATAGATATATTGTGAAAGGCATGACATGAACTTATTAAATATGAGATCATGAGATTGAAATATGAAAGATCAATTTCCTCGTCACAGGTGCCTTCAAGAGCCGGATCGGGCAGCTGTGATCGGACCATTACATATTGTAGGAATTGTGTCGTTATGCAGTTGTTTCTTTGTCGCCGTCTCCCTCTCTGATTTTTTCCGTGGTTGACCTTTGTAATTACTACATTGAATCGGGGGTGCATGAGGTCATTCTTGCTGTTTATCCCAAATTTGCTAGCCCACACTGATTTGTCTTCAATTAGAATATGACGTCTAATGTATATGAACCACTGTCTTGCATGGCAGCGAACAGTGACTGTTAACGCCGCTGGCTTTAACGTTGGTGTTAGTGTCATCGTGCTGGCGTAAGTGCTGGCATCGCCGGGAGTGTTTTCAGTGTCATCGCTGGCGTCATGGATCATCTAGTGTCAGTGCTGACGTTTTTGCTGCCTTACCCAACACAAGATTGGGGCTGGGGGTGTTTGCGGAGTAGACATCATGACTCTGCTAATGTATGATTTAAAAGGCGGTGTGGCCACCTGGACTCCAGGAGACTGCCCCCTCAAGTGATGCTGTGAGGATCAACAATCTGCTAGCATTGGTGAACAACAACTCCCAATCCTGGCCGAGTTTTGTACTGAAACAATTTGCACAGAACTATCTTCCCTTGGAACACCATACTGGTTCGCATTGACCCACACTTGTAAGTACAGCCAAAGTAATGACATACCCCTCAGTACTGAAATATTGTGGACTAATTATGCCCACTCGTTCCTGCCTTATCTGGAGCAATAAGACAACGCGGAATGAAGTGTAGCTAAGATTAATAGAGTTATGAACTTTTTATCATGTCACTATGCTCAGTAATCAATTGTAATTAAGATAAATTGTGTGAGACTAACTAATTATGTATCAGATAGATCACCATGTAATACTAATGAACGCCTTGTTGTCTGCAGGTTTTGACCACATCAATAAATATTAAATGCGTCAAAAGACGGGTTTCAATAATTCCCTTCGACTTGCCCGTCACCTGAACGTCCTTAACTAAGGCGTTTACAGTGACATTACCCACATGAATCTGACCTATGTATAGTGTCAATGAATATGATGCATTTTTTGTGTACGAACCTCTGTCCTGCATGGCAGTGAACAGTGACATTACCCACATGAATCTGACATCTATCTATATATATATATATATATATATATATATATATATATATATATATATATATATATATATATATATATATATATATATATATATATATATATATATATATAAATGAATATGTTGTATTTCTTTGTGTATGAACCTCTGTCCTACGTGGCAGTGAGAAGTGAGACCACCCTCAGTGTCAAAACCTGACTGAATTACTCAGAATAGGCAAACTGTACTACAAGCTTTTACATTCATTCATAATATTTACTACGTACTATAGTAAACAAACGGCCTTGAGTTGCCAGCTGTCTCCAGCAGTGTTCGAAGAATCTTGAACGACTGTACGTATTATGTATATTCAGACAAATTTGCATGCATAGATATACATATTACATATTTATAGACATATACTTACAGACAGACAGACAGACAGATAGACAAATAGACAGACAGACAAATAGAAAACCCCGAAACACCTCCCAAACACATATACCCACACACAGAGGCAGGGAAGCAATCACATGAAGATCACTTTTACACAACTCCAAAATTCAACTTAACAACCGCTTTTGTTCCGCCTAAATTGACATTGCAATGAAGTGACGTTAAGGAGAGGGTACAAAAAAAACATGACAGACAGACACTATTTGCTTTATCAACTCAAGGGGGGGGGATATAGATAGAGGGAGATAGGGGGGGGCAGACAGGGCGGGGATTAATAAGAGAGGGAAAAAATACAGTGTTTTTGTCTTTTGTGGAGGAAATGGTCCAGCAGGAAAGGTAACTGTGTGTATTTTTTTTTTAATTATCCCCCCCCCCCCGAGTTATGTTTTCATTCATTTATTTTAGTTTTAGTTTTATTTATCTTGTGTTTTTATGTGTAAGTTTTTATTTTATATTTATTACTTATTTTAATTCCTAATTCATCTTGTTGAGTGAAAAACATACATATTTAAATTCATTAGTAAAATAATTTGGTTCGTGATTTTCTTGAGCAGGTGTCGCTATAATTTTAACAGGTAATATAGAAGGGTCACACTTCCATGTATATACACTGCATTGTCACCTTTATCTGCACGGCTTACTTCACACAACCCAAACCACTAGTTAACCAGCAGGCAACTAGCAATAACACGAGTCATGAGATGGCTCCTGATTAGAGGAAAACCATCACCGGCTGTTGGGGGCGCCATCAATGACAGGTGATGTTTATTCTTACTGGGGATTCAACGTCAGTCCTACTCACACCACCTCGGCTACTTGTCCCCCCCCCCCTACTGGCCGGCTATTTGTAACGTGTATTAGTACATCTCAGTACATCATTTTTCACCCTTGTGTATGTGTTTTGTGTTGATTTTGTTTTAAGAATATTATATAAAAATCACTTGCATATATTTCATGTCCTACAATTTATACTGTGTTGGGTGCTGTCATGTCAACCATGAGTGTGGTGTCAAATATTCAATTAAGCCAAGTGATGCTATAATAACTAAACCTACAGTAAAACATAATAACTCTAAAAGTTCACAATACAAACAGATTGTCATTTGTTACGTAATTGGGCAAGAGTATTACAAGGTATTATAACTAAATAATTTCAATCAAAAAGTCCCTAGACACACACAGGTAAAGGAATCATTTAAACTTTGAGATTAAAATAAAAGTTAAATTAAAGGAACTTAAGGCATTTGCCTTCTTCATTGCTCAGTTTCTGTAAGGTTGTGTACATGAAGGTGTGGCTATACAACAACAGGTGCTTCAACTGTGTATATACACCAGGTGTCACTATATCACACTAGACAGTCCTATATTAAAAGCTCTTGACAACAATATTACCACGGACGAGCGAGTAACGAGATAGCAGCGACACAACTCGTGCAACAAGAATATGTAAATAAGGGGGACACTTGATACAATGGTCAGTTGTTGCAAATGAGTTTTACCGTAATTTTTTTTTTTTTTTTTTTTAGTCAGAGTGAGTTGAGTGTATTCTGGTTTGGTAAAAATATATATGAATCGGAATTAAGCGCTTGATTGTATTTTGTCTTGGGAGGGGGGTGTGGTAGTGGTAGTGGTATGTGATGGTGGCGGTAATGTGAGGTGATAGTGGTTGTAGTGTTGGTGGTAGAGTGTGGTGGTTGAGTGTGGTGGTAGTGTGGTGATAGGGTGACCTTGAGGGTAATATAACAATGTGGATGCACACAATCACTCAGTGTCCGCTAGACGGCTGAGTAAGGAAGGTCGTTTCTCGTGTCAGGCTCCAGTGATCTACATAGGACCACCTAGCATCACTCAGCACCGGCCAGCATCACTTGGCACCACCCAGCAATCTCAGCACCACCTAGCACTATGGCAGGTAGGGCAGACTATGGTGTTGCTTGTATGTATAGTATATATGTGTATGAGTGGACGTATAACATACATACATACATACACTTCACCTCAGGTCGTACAGGATTATTCCACCATCCAGAAGTATAAACAAACCCAGCTGATATCATGTCAACAAACAGTAAGGTATCAGCTGATGAGTGACGTCACCTAAAGGTATTGACACACCTGTACAGAGAAGATCATCCTGAATGTAATCATACCTGTCACGCACTTCACTATCATACGCCCCTTCCTTCATTTTACCCTATGGACGCTCTCCTTTATCTTCCTTCCTTCATTCTTTCCTTTAAACACCTCTCTCATTATCTTCCTTGCTTCATTCTTCCTGAGATTTTATCTATCATCGTCTTTCCCTCCTCCAGATTCTGTCTTCACGTACGACGCCTCCACCTGGAGCGTCACGCCGGCCATGAAGGAAGCCTACAACAAGAATGGTTACATCCTCGTCAGGTAGGTACTGAGGCCAGGTAACATCCTCGTCAGGTAGGTACTGAGGCCAGGTAACATCCTCGTCAGGTAGGTACTGAGGCCAGGTAACATCCTCGTCAGGTAGGTACTGAGGCCAGGTAACATCCTCGTCAGGTAGGTACTGAGGGCAGGTAACATCCTCGTCAGGTAGGTACTGAGGCCAGGTAACATCCTCGTCAGGTAGGTACTGAGGGCAGGTAACATCCTCGTCAGGTAGGTACTGAGGGCAGGTAACATCCTCGTCAGGTAGGTACTGAGGTCAGGTAACATCCTCGTCAGGTAGGTACTGAGGCCAGGTAACATCCTCGTCAGGTAGGTACTGAGGCCAGGTAACATCCTCGTCAGGTAGGTACTGAGGTCAGGTAACATCCTCGTCAGGTAGGTACTGAGGCCAGGTAACATCCTCGTCAGGTAGGTACTGAGGTCAGGTAACATCCTCGTCAGGTAGGTACTGAGGCCAGGTAACATCCTCGTCAGGTAGGTACTGAGGGCAGGTAACATCCTCGTCAGGTAGGTACTGAGGGCAGGTAACATCTTCGTCAGGACTGTCAAGCAATAGTTAATACCACCAAGCGGTTCTCTACAGGCAGATGTTGAACAGGAAGGAGATCGAGAAAGTTAAGGCGGCCCTGGAGAACCCCGACGGAGTGCAGCGGTTCGCCTACACCCGCGAGGACGGCAAGAAGCGAACCAACAAGATCGTCCTGTGGAACCATCCCGGCCACGACATCACCGGGGTGTTGGCCAAGACGCAGAGGGTCGCTGGAACCATGGAACAGGTACACGATACATTGAACCACGGTACACGCCCCATGAACCACGGTACACACCCCATGAACCACGGTACACACGCCATGAACCACGGTACACACGCCATGAACCACGGTACACGCTATGACCACGGTCCACACCATGAACCACGGTACACACCCCATGAACCTGGTACACCCATGAACCACGGTACACACCCCATGAACCCCAGTACACGCCGCGAACCACGGTCCACACCCCGCAACCACGGTACACACTGCGAACCACGGTACACCCCATGAACCACAGTACACACCCCATGAACCACGGTGCACACCCCATGAACCACGGTCCACACCCCATGAACCACGGTACACACCCCATGAACCACGGTACACACCCCATGAACCACGGTCCACACGCCATGTTATCTCTCCTTTCAGGTAATAGGCTGGAGATCAAGTCAGTTACGGTAAATGTGTAACGGCGGGCAATGATGGGCAATAATGGGATAATGGCGGGCAATGATGGGCAATAATGGGATAATGGCGGGCAATGATGGGCAATAATGGGATAATGGCGGGCAATGATGGGCAATAATGGGATAATGGCGGGCAATGATGGGCAATGGTGGGATAAAGACGGGTATTAACGGCTAGTGATGGACAGTGATGCAGCGTTTAACTCCCCTTCAGCTGATGGGAGGAGACGAGGTGTATCACTACCATGCTAAACTCATCATGAAGGAAGCTAAAACTGGAGGCACCTTCCTCTGGCACCAAGACTATGGGTGAGTGTCTCTCTCTCTGTGTTCTGGTATTGGTTCCTGGTCTGTGTGTGTGTGTGTGTGTGTGTGTGTGTGTGTGTGTGTGTGTGTGTGTTTGTTTGTTTTTTCTATCTTTTTCACTATTCACCTTATTCTTTAATCCTCCCTATTCGCCACCCCATCCTCACCTCTCTTCCACCTCTAGTCCTCCCTCCTATATTTCCGCATGGCCAATCCTATTCCATCTCCCTCTTCTGGCTTTTTCTCATGGCGGTCTCTAATCTGCCCTGGCCTTAGAGTTGAACACATCCAATTTACACAGACCCCCTCAGCCAGACTCCAGCCCCCTCAGACCTCCTGATGTCCATTCATACCCGCTCAGCCCCCTCCAGCCCTTTCAGCCCCCCATCAGACCCCCCTCCAGCCCCATCAGACCCCCCTCCTCCAGCCCCCCATCAGACCCCTCCAGCACCCTTCAGACCCCCCAGATGTTTATTTATTTTAATTCCTTAGGGGAGCCGATGCCCAAAGCCCCCCCCCACACACACACACACACCACTCGTTTAATCAGCTCTCCACCCTTCCCTTGCTCCCCCCTGTCAAAGTCACTATATCGATGACGTCCATTCTACCATACCATCTAAAGCGGGTATATAAACCACTACCACTACTACCATAACCACTACTACCACTACCACTACCACCATAACCACTACTACCATAACCACTACTACCACTACTACCACTACTACCATAACCACTACTACCACTACCACTACTACCACTACCCCTATAACTATTACTACCAATATCACCCTGCTCACTACCTTGTCACCACACCATCAACACAAAGCCTCGACCAAACACACATGTACGTCAACCATACACACCTGTACATCAACCATACACACCTGTACATCAACCATACACACCTGTACATCAACCATACACACCTGTACATCAACCATACACACCTGTACATCAACCATACACACCTGTACATCAACCATACACACCTGTACATCAACCATACACACCTGTACATCAACCATACACACCTGTACATCAACCATACACACCTGTACATCAACCATACACACCTGTACATCAATCATTACCTCACCTTTTAACCCTCCCTCTAAGAGCTACATCACCTTACCGTCCACCTGTCTTGTAGATCTAATTTGGACAGAAAACAGTAATAAATCTTGTAGGTTAAGAGTAGAATTAGTTATGTCTTTATCTTATTTACTGAACACTATTAAGAAGACACAATGAACACTGAGACTCTACCTTCACTAGATAACGTTCACTTAGCACCAGTTAGGAGATAAAATGAACACTGAGACTCTACGTTCACTTAGCATCAGTTAGGAGACAAAATTAACACTGAGACTCTACCTTCACTAGATAACGTTCACTTAGCACCAGTTAGGAGATAAAATGAACACTGAGACTCTACCTTCACTAGATAACGTTCACTTAGCACCAGTTAGGAGATAAAATTAACACTGAAACTCTACGTTCACTTAGCATCAGTTAGGAGACAAAATTAACACTGAGACTCTACCTTCACTAGATAACGTTCACTTAGCATCAGTTCGGAGACAAAATTTACACTGAGACACTTAACTAGATACCTTCACTTAGGTAGAGTCTCAGTGTTAATTTATCTAACTAAGTTTCTAAAGGTAGAGTCTCAGTGTTTGTCCTAACGTGACAAGAAAGTCTCAGTGTTACAACGTAACTGTGCTAAATGATTGTGATCTAGATAGGTAGAGTCTCAGTGTTATTGTCTCTAACTAGTGCTAAGTAGACGTTATCTAGTTAAGGTAGAGTCTCAGTGGTAATTTTGTCTCTAACTGGTGCTAAGTAAACGTGATCTAGTTAGGTAGAGTCTCAGTGTTAATTTTGTCTCCTAACTGGTGCAAATGAACGTTATATTAAGAAGTCAGTGTTAATTTGTTCTAACTGTGCAATGAACGTGATCTAGTTAGTAGAGTCTCAGTGAATTTGTCTAACTGGTAAGTAACTATCTAGTTGGTAAGTCTCAGTGTTAATTTTGTCTCCTAACTGGTGCTAAGTGAACGTGATCTAGTTGAGGTAGAGTCTCAGTGTTAATTTTGTCTCCTAACTGGTGCTAAATGAAAGTATCCAGCTAAGGTAGAGTCTCAACATCATTTTGAATCCATTTTTGCGTTGTTATTCTGTGTGTTGAGTTAAAGTCCAAGAAGTAAGAGCGTCCCCTACATTATTCACTCGCCGATATTATTCATTGTAGGAACCTTTAACAATCTCCAAACAGTTGAATGTGAAAACGAAGTTAAAGCTTGTAATTACTAGACGTTATTTCCTAGCTTAACTCAACCCAGAGATTCATACAGACATCAACAAAGGAATATCGTAGTAATAAGCTTTGTTCACCAGACACAACAACAAGATAATAACCATCACCACCACCACGGACCCCGCCACCACTACCACCACCACCACCACCCTCACCACCACCACCACCACCACCACCACCACCACCACCACCACCACCACCACCACCACCACCACCACCACCACCACCACCACACCCACCAACACACACCACCACAAAAAAAAACACACAAACACACACACACAACCAACACAACAACAACAACAACAACAACAACCACCACCACCACCACCACCACCACCACACCACCCCACCATCAACAAACAACAACAAACAACAACCGTCACTAACAAGGTCATTAAGTGATCAGGGAGCCTCAGCGAAGAGCAACACACGGACCAGCTTCAATCATGAACGCCTACACGATTTTCCGTTGTCTTCCCATTAATTAGTAGCTCTCTCTCTCTCTCTCTCTCTCTCTCTCTCTCTCTTCTCTCTCCTTTGACACCACGACTAGGGTGCCACTTATCTCCCCTCCCTGGCACTGGGCCCCCAACTGCCTCTCTCTCTCTCTCTCTCTTATTCAACTTCCTCCCTCCTCCCCTCTGTACCCTCTCGTACCGCCCCCCCCCTCTCTCTCTCATTCAAACGTTCCACTCTCTCTCCCGTTCAGGTACTGGTACAGGAACGGCTGCCTGTACCCCGACATGGCCTCCGTCTTCATACCTGTAGACGACACAGACAGAGCCAACGGGTGCCTGCAGGTGCTCAGAGGTTCACACAGGCTCGGCCGCGTCGACCACCTCGATATTGCTGATCAACTTGGTGCTGACCCGGAGCGTGTTGAGCAGGTGAGAGAGAATGTGGGGGAGGTGAGAGAATGGGGAGGTGTGAGAGAAAGAATGTGGGGGGAGGTGAGAGAATGGGGAGGTGAGAAAGAATGGGGGGGTGTGGGGATAAGTTGAGAGATGGAGTGTGGGAGGATAAGTTGAGAGAATGGGGGGGTGAGAGAGAGGGGGGGAGCAGTAATAGATAATGGTGACATCCTCTCTCTCTCTCCCTCTCTCTCTCTCTCTCCTACAGGCACAGAAGGTGCTGGAACACATATATGTGGAGATGAAGGCCAGGGACATGCTGTTCTTCCACCTGTAACCTCCTCCACACCTCCGACCAGAACTCCTCCGACAGGCGCCGCTGGGTCTTCATCGTCTCCTTCAACAAGAGATCCAACAACCCTTACAAGGAACACCACCACCCACAGTACACGCCATGACAGGTAGTGTCCTCTGTACACGCCCATGACCAAGGTACTGTCCTCTGTACACGCCCCCATGACCAAAGTGACTGTCTCTGTACACGCCCATGACCAAGGTACTGTCCTCTGTACACGCCATGACCAAGTACTGTCCTCTGTACACGCCCATGACAGGTTCTGTCCTCTGTACACGCCCATGACCAAGGTACTGTCCTCTGTACACGCCATGCCAAGGTACTGTCCTCTGTACACGCCCATGACAAGGTTCTGTCCTCTGTACACGCCCATGACCAAGGTTCTGTCCTCTGTACACGCCATGACCAAGGTACTGTCCTCTGTACACGCCCACAGCCAAGGTACTGTCCTCTGTACGCCCATGACCAAGGTTCTGTGGGGTCTCTCTAGATAACTTCAAACACAGGTTGGATGGATATATGAGCGATGGGGTTGGGTGTAAACGGGACTGGCCAGTATGGGCCAATAGACCCGCTACAGTTGCCTCCTATGTGTGTGTCTGAGTGTCTGTTTACCTGTCTGTCTGTCTGTCTTAAACGACCCTTATGTTAAACTCCAACATCTTCATTACACACTTCTATCTGTCTGTCTGTCTGTCTGTCTTAAACGACCCTTATGTTAAACTCCAACATCTTCATTACACACTTCTATCTGTCTGTCTGTCTGTCTGTCTCTATCTGTCTATGAAAATAATGATTCTTTATATTGAACTAAAAATTAACTTTGAATTAGACATCAGTGTGTGCTGGTCCTCGACAGGTGGAAGACTCGGCCTTACTGGAGTGCGACGAGACGAAGAACCAGGAGGGCAAGTGGTTCATGGTGCCGGGAGGACTATTCTGTGTGGCGTAACGTACACTAGTCACTCCTGCTACTACTCCACCTACTCCTCCACGTCAACCTACTCCTCCAACCCCCCACCTGTTCCTCAACCTTACTTTACTCCTCCACCCCCAGCTACTGTTCCCTCACCTCCTCCACTAGTATCTCCACCTACTCCTCCACCTTCACCTACTCCACCTCCTTCACTAGCACCTCCCCCTCCACCTATATCCCCCCCCTCCTCCTCTTCCCCTCGCCACCACCACCAACCAAAATCACCAAAATCAACCAAACTCCAACAAAACTAGCTACCTGTATCAACTAAGACTGTTATTATTCACATTAATAACCAAGAGTGGCTTTGTTTACCTGGAGGAAAGGAAAATGGGCTGGGAGGAGAAAGGAGGAGGAGAAGAGAACTTATGTACTGAAACTTACTCAAGATGTAATAATGAAATAAAATCATACACACAATGTTTACTCTTTGATAAATGAAACCTTCTGAGAGATAGACAGACAGACAGACAGACAGACAGACAGACAGATAGATAGATAGACAGATAGATAAACATTAATAATATAACAAGGTACCTGAATTAATTTACATATTTGATGGTGTTTTCCCGACCGCGGCCAGACCAAACATTCTGGCCCTCTGTTGTGACTGAAGAGTTTACTGAGAGATAGAGATACCGAGTGAGAGATAAGAGATAGTGTTATCTTACCCCCCTTTGTGTTGTTTTTGAAGTAGTAAAAGCAATTACCAATCCGAGAATTGAAACAAGACAAGTAGTAAGCTGGCATCTCAAGCTAGAGTTTTGCCATTCACAGCTAAATTTAAACTAAGTCATGTTAAAGGTGTCAATATTTTCTTAAGTTTTTCGTTCATTATTATATACAGCGAGACACTGATGACAAGATAAGATACAGTTATAAAGGACAAACATTAACATATACTAAAACTAAGAGGATATAAATACAGTGCTTGGCGTCTTCAATGTTGCCATCAGAGGAGGTTTCATTAGCACTTTTACCTCTAGACAGACAGACAGACAGACAGTAGTGGATAAGACAATGGGTGCAAACAATATACGTAGGCAGTACAGAGTATTATAAAGAATAAAACTATACAGAATACGTGTGTGTGTGTGTGTGTGTGTGTGTGTGTGTGTTGTGTGTGTGTGTGTGTGTGTGTGTGTGTGTGTGGCCCTGACCTTGACAGTGGACTTAGCGATGGACAAGTTAAAGGTTTTATCTGAGTGTGTGTGTTGTCGTCAGGCGAACACTAGCGCCAGACTGACGTTACCAAGGTCAAAGTCTTCATATATATATATATATATATATATATATATATATATATATATATATATATATATATATATATATATATATATATATATATATATATATATATATTGATACAAGTGCTGAATTAGGTTCAAAGTATTACCTGCAGATTAGCTCCCCCAGTTTATTTCACCTTAAGATTAATCAACCTAACCTAACCTAACCTAACACGCACGAAAAACGAGCACAATTATATTAACAGTTTATTAAGAGATAAATAAAGGCATGAGTCAGGCATTAGTGTGAGACCCAAACACTTACCCTGGGCACCCCCTCGTCGCCCTCAGCCCTGCCTGCCCCTCACCCCTTCCTGCCCCCTCACCCCTGCCTGCCCCCTCACCCCTGCCTGCCCCTTCACCTCTCTCACCACCCCTTCCTCTCCTCACCCCTGCCTGCCCCTCATCCCTCTCCTCACCACCTATCCCATCCCATCATCTCCCATCATTATCCCTTCTCTCTCCTCACCCACCCATTCCTCACTGCCCCCCCACCTCACCACCACAAAACCCATCACTCCAACATCACCCCTTCCTTATCACCAACACCACCCCTATTCACCACCCCTTCCCTCCACCTCCCAACACCACCCACCCCCTCCCCTCACCAGACACTACCCCGGTGTGGTGACTGTTGAGTGGTTCAGTGTAACAGACAGCAAGACACTACCCACATCTACCTCTCCAGCAGCGTGACTACATCCACACATCCACACCATGGCAGAAGGTAGAGAGAGAGAGAGAGAGAGAGAGAGAGAGAGAGAGAGAGAGAGAGAGTTACTACTGATTCAGCATGTATATATATAGACAATGCGGGTATATAGTGGGTGTATAGAAGGCGTGTGTCAGGGCAGACGTGGGAAGGAGTGTGTGTGTGTTGTGTGTGTGTGTGTGTGTGTGTGTGTGTGTGTGTGTGTGTGTGTGTTGGTGTGATGTATTTCATTTAAATTTTGACACTTACAGAGGCTAGTTTATTGTGCACCCCACACTCACCCTGTGAACGGTAGCGCAAAAGGATTACAGAGTAGAGTTCACAAAGGGTCAGTGTAACTAACCCCCGTGGTCAGGATATTATGGCACTGAATGTTACACAGTATTTCAAATAAAATCTTTGTTTAGTTCTATACATAAAAGGTAACTTATTCACAACTGCGTGAGTACAGGCGTGTGAGGCAGTATGTCTGGCCGTGTGTGTGGCGTGTGTGTTGGGAGTGCAGTAGTATGTCGTATATGTGAGGGGGCGTGTATGGGGGGCGTGTAAGGGGGCGTGTAAGGGAGGGCGTGTAACAGGTGCAGGGGCGTGTAAGGGAGGCGTGTAACAGGTGCAGGGGCGTATGGGGAGTTGTGTGTGTGTGACACGACCTGGAGTTAGGAGGGGGGGTGTGTGGGCGGTGAGGCATGTGTGAGGTGGAGACAGGGAGGGAGGGAGGGAGTGACAGGAAGGAAGGAAGGAAGGAAGGAAGGAAAGGAAGGAAGGAAGGAAGGAAGGAAGGAAGGAAGAAGGAAGGAAGGAGCCTGGAAGGAAGGAAGGAAGGAAGGAAGGAGGAAGGAGCCTGAAGGAAGGAAGGAGGAAAGGAACTGAGGAAGGAAGGAAGGAAGGAAGGACGGAAGGAAGGGAGGGAGAAATGAATGAGGAAGGAAGGTGGGAAGAGGGAGAAGGAGGGGAAAGAAGGGAGAAGGAAGGAAGGGAAAAGGGGAAGGAGGGAACTGGAGGGAAAAAGGAAGGAGGAGAGGAGGGAGGGAGGAGGGAGGGAGGGAGGGAGGAAAGGAGGGAAAATAGGAGGGGAAGATAGGAGGGAGCTAATTACATAAACCTCACATTCTTACGACAATTTTTTCCATCGTGTGTTACAGAGTCGTTCTTCTCGTACGGCCAGACAAGTGGTGCGTCACCTGGCCATGAAGGATGCCTTCCTCAACAACGGCTTTATCCTGGTTAGGTGAGAGAGAGAGGGAGGAGTGAAAGAAAGAAAGAGAGAGAGAAAGAAGCTACTCACTCTATATGTTAATGCTCCTCGTCTTGGGGTAGACCTAACACACACACACACACACACACACACACACACACACACACACACCAAAGGAAGTATTGACTCACAACCAGCGTCTGAAACTAAAGGGTAATATTTTATTTTTCTCAATTAGTGTAAAACAACAACACCAACAACAACAACAACAACAACAATAATAATAATAATAATAATAATAATAATAATATAATAATAATAATAATAATAATAATAATAATAATAATAATAATAATAACAACAACAACAACAACAATAAGCAAAACAAACCCACATGACTGCGTCTCTTCACCACCCAAGGAACATGTTGACCAAGGAGGAGGTGGAGAAGGTGCGGCGTGTGGTGACCGGCAGTGAGGGCGTCATGCGTTATGCGTTTGGTCGCCACGATGGCATCAGCAGGAAGACTATGCAATGTTTATGGAACCACCCGGGACATGACCTGAGCGGCGCACTGGCTAGGATCAAGAGAGTAGCTGGTACTATGGAGGAGGTGAGAGAGAGAGAGAGAGAGAGAGAGAGAGAGAGAGAGAGAGAGGTTAATGTAGCAAAGAGAATGAAGAAGAGATTGAACAGGTAGAAAGGTAGATTGATTGAACAGGTAAAAAAAGATAGATTGATTGAACAGGTAAGAAAGAGGTAGATTGATTGAACAGGTAAAAAATAGAATTGATCGAACAGGTAGAAAAGAGGTAGATTGATCGAACAGGAAAGAAAGAGGTAGATTGATTGAACAGGTAAGAAAAAGGTAGATTGATTGAACAGGTAAGAAGGCTGGTAGACTATGGATAGGGGTAGTGTATAGAACATAATTTATCTACTGCATCACTATGAATAAATGATTGAATTAAGTTTTGTGTGTGTGTGTGTGTGTGTGTGTGTGTGTGTGTGTGTGTGTGTGTGTGTGTGTGTGTGCGCCTTGTTTCCGACCATTCTGCATTAAAAGACAAAGGGACTCGAAAATATAAACACAAATAAAACATAAAACAAACAGACAAGAAGATAAAACAAACACACGAATTACACAAAACCAAACACCAAATTAGATAAAAAAAAAACTCCACACACTTGATGAAACCTAACTCACCCGCGTTATAACCTACAACCTCATAACCTTAACTCACCCTGTATCATAACCTTAACTCACCCTGTATCATAACCTTAACTCACCTGTATCATAACCTTAACTCACCCTGTATCATAACCTTAACTCACCCTGTATCATAACCTTAACTCTCACCCTGTATCATAACCTTAACTCACCCTGTATCATAACCTTAACTCACCCTGTATCATACAACCAACTCACCCTGTATCATAACCTTAACTCCCTGTATCATAACCTACTCACCCTGTATCATAACCTTAACTCACCCTGTATCATAACCTTAACTCACCCTGTATCATAACCTTAACTCACCCTGTATCACAACTTATAACTCACCCCTGTATCACTCCTTAACTCACCCTGTATCATAACCTTAACTCACCCTGTATCCTTAACTCACCCTGTATCATAACCTTAACTCACCCTGTATCATAACCTTAACTCACCCTGTATCACCAATAACTCACCTGTATCATAACCTTAACTCACCCTGTATCATAACCTTAACTCACCCTGTATCCTAACCTTAACTCACCTGTATCATAACCTTAACTCACCCTGTATCATAACCTTAACTCACCCTGTATCCTGCTTATAACTCACCCTGTATCATAACCTTAACTCACCCTGTATCATAACCTTAACTCACCCTGTATCATAACCTTAACTCACCCTGTATCATAACCTTAACTCACCCTGTATCATAACCTTAACTCACCCTGTATCATAACCTTAACTCACCCTGTATCATAACCTTCACCTACAACCTTCATAACAAGACACAGGTGACAGGCAAGATGTTATTGATAGCTACACAATGGGCGACTCCCTAGGCCATTGTGTTATAGGGATCACTGTGGTCCCTCATATGAAGGTCTCTTGTGCTGTGAG
>NW_024755315.1:177500-200000 GCF_018991925.1 Homarus americanus
TTAAGTCGTCGTCATCATCATCATCATCATACTCAAGGGGTTAAGACATCATATTCAAAGGGTTAAGTCATCGTTTTCAAGGGGTTGAGTCATCGTACTCAAGGGGTTAAGACATAAAACTCAAGGGGTTAAGTCATCATACTCAAGGGGTTAAGTCATCATATTAAAGGGGTTAAGTCATCGTTCTCAATGGGTTAAGACATCATACTCAAGGGTTTAAAATATCATACTCAAGGGGTTAAAACATCATACTCAAGGGGTTAAGGGGGATTTTCATTGGTTGTAAGTCATTTATAATGCAAACCATAAAAATCTAACCCTAACCAAACCAAACCTAACGTAACGTAACCTAATCTGACCTAACCTAACAAAACAAAACCAAATCAAACCTAACCTAAACAAACCAAATCAAACCAAACCAAACCATATCAAATCAAACCTAACCTAACCTAACCTAACCTAAACTAAACTAACCTAACCTAACCTAACCTAACAAAACCTAATCTAACCTAACCGATGTATAAGCAACAGCAACATTGCCCCCGATTGTTGATATGCCAAGTCTCCAATAATAATAATAATAATAATAATAATAATAATAATAATAATAATAACAATAATAATAATAATAATAATAATAATAATAAAAAATAACAAAAACAAAAGCAACAACGATGATAATAATAATAACAACACAACAAAAACAACAACAACACAACAACAACAACAACAACAAACAAGACATATTCACAATCTTCACTACCATCTGTAAAGGAGCAGTGTGTGTGTGTGTGTGTGTGTGTGTGTGTGTGTGTGTACCTTTTTCTGAGACACCTGTAATAGTCTCCCCTTTACTTCCTTGTTCGTGGTTCAGGAAGGCGAGGTTGTTGCTCCACCCCCGCCCCTCACCTCCCCCCAACCGCCCTCACCACCGCTACTGATAAGACGGCCCTAAGAGATCTTATCTAGGGTTCAAAGTTGTCGAGATGTTGTTTTGTGGAACGTGTGTGTGTGTGTGTGTGTGTGTGTGTGTGTGTGTGTGTGTGTGTGTAAGAACAAAGAGGATGATGCATTAATAGTACGCAAAATCATCTGAACACACACACACACACACACACACACACACACACACACACACACACACTCAAGGTCGTCCTCAAAGGAACACAAACACTCCATCATCATAACTATTACTCCTTCTCGTCACTCCGCTGCAATAATGACGAGAGAAAGTAAATGAAAACAAATAAAATATTCCTGAAGTGTATAAGAATAATCAAAATATATACTGTATAATATGACTAAATCTACCCAGACTACCTGTACATTATACCTCATCGAAAATTTAGTCGAAAAATCTCACGAAAAATTATCACACGATATATGGCAACTCAATGACGTCTCGCATGTTTCGCCCTGAGTATATAAGTGCTTTAAAAATCACCTTATATCAATCACTCCCTTTAAATTACCACCTAACACTAAACCTTCACAAATTATATAAAAAATTACCTTGAAAATAAAACTCAACACTTGGATTCTTAAAAAAAAAAGAAGTTCGTAAGTTTTTTTTCTCGTAACTGCAGACGTGAGGATCCACACAGAGACTCACTTAAGATAAGACTCAGAAATAAGACTCGGGTTGTATTAAAGATTCCCAGAGACTTTACCTTTACCTGCAGACGTTCCCTTGGTAACAGTCTAGCCAAGGTACACTGTATACCTGGATGATTTCCAGGTAAACTGTATACCTGTGTTGTGTATATACATGCTGAACTGTATACCTGCATTGTCATATATACATGCTGAACTGTATACCCACAGTACACATGCTGAACTTTATACCCACAGTATACATGCTGAACTGTATACCTGTGTTAGGTATATCTATATATGCTGAACTGTATACCTGCATTGTCTTATATACATGATGAACTGTATACCCACAGTACACATGCTGAACTTTATACCCACAGTACACATGCTGAACTGTATACCCACATATCCAAACACATACCAAACAAACTGTAAAACTTGTATCACGATTTCACTGAATATCTATTTATATCTATTAACGAGTAGAGTCTCCCGAGCGGGTTGGGTTGTTGTGGTCGCTTATAAAATATTACCCAACACGTCCACAGCTGCTTAGTGCCAGTGACGTCCCAGCGGCGTTCCCAAGGTTGACGCTCTGCTGCCTCACTTCTTGGTCTCGTTTTGTTATTTCTGTGTTTGTTCTTAACCTTATCTCCTTAGACAGTATATAATGTGGCTGGTGTCATTTGCTGGAGGGATTAAGTTAAGTTATCCTATCCACACACACTCTCTCTCTCTCTCTCTCTCTCTCTCTCTCTCTCTCTCTCTCTCTCTCTCTCTCTCTCTCTCTCTCTCACACACACACACACATACAACCACATAAACACTATCACACTCGGAATTATCCTCACCATCGTCATTTATGTTAACAAGTGACCCCTCTACCAGACGTGTATTAAGGCAAGTGGCATCGTCTGACTGGGACATTTAACCCAAACTATCGTACAGAACATCCCATAGTGTATGATAATTGTCAGTCCCAGGAGGTGATGCTGCCAGTCTGGGGGGATACTCTGGGCCGACTATTATGAAGGGACTTATGGCATTGTAGACGGCTCAGGTGGAAGTGTGTGTGTGTGTGTGTGTGTGTGTGTGTGTGAGAGAGAGATATGGAGAAAGAAAGTGGGTGGGGGATGGAAAATGTGGGGAGAGGGTTGGAGGGTGGCAGATGGGGTGGAGAGGGTGAGAGATGGGGTGGGAGAGGGTGAGAGATGGGTGGAGAGGGATGAATCTGGCCACCTGGGTCGATTCATCAAGGTGAAGATATTGCATTCTCTCTTGCACTCTGGCGGTCAAGTTTTTATGGTGACAAATAAGCAATTGCAACTCTCCCCACCCACGCGCCAATCTCATTCTCTATCTGATTCTCTCATCCACGCCACTCCACCCACGCCACCCATCTACACCATCCATACCACCCACCTACCCACACTAACCCACCCACTTCTTCCAACACATAACACCAACTCACTCACCCACCACACCACACCCACCCACCACACCCACCACACCCACCACACCCACCCACCACACCCACCCACCCACTCTGGTCATTGCCATCCCCATTGTCATTATTACCAGATATTAGAATTTGAAGGTAATGGTTTTAATGGGAGCCAACTTAATACCAGATAAAGTGTTATTGACCCTCCATTTGTTACAAGTTTGATCTCTCTCTCCAATTTTTGTAGGTCTGGCCTTATCATGGCCCAGGAGAGAACAATTGGCCCAATCCATCATCACAGACACTACTTAAAACATGAATCAGCCCTGAACCGTCTCAGTGACCCTACCACACTTTTCACCACACTCTTTATCGTACTCTTTAGGCCACTCTCTCTTTACCACCTTCATCACACTCTCTTTATCACACTCTTCACCACACTTTATCACTTTATCAACCGCTTTTACCACACTATTCACCCCACACACTTTCACCACACTCTTCACCACACCTTCTCAACACTCTTCACCACACACTTCACCACACACTTTTACCACTCTTCACCATATCCTTTTACCATACTCTACACTCTTCACCACACACTTCACCACACTCACACCATCGTACATTTCAATATCTCCCACCTGAGTATGTTTGAATATCTGTCTCTCACTTAACACAGAGTTCAAAGGTTCTTAAGTTCAATATTCCTCACAAGCAGAAGAGAGAGAGAGAGAGAGAGAGGCTATCTGCCCCATTTAAGATATCGTAAAAAAAAAGGATCCCCAAGCGTTCGTAAGCTGAATCTTCCTCCTATCCGGATATACACGAACGCAGCTGACTCAAACAAACGCATAAAATGGATTCTCAGGATATTCGTAACTGAAGCAGACGAATAAAATCACCTGAAAAATAAACCCAACCCCAGCAATCACCTGAAGATTAATCACCCTAATATTATTTGTATGATGAGGTTAGATTAGGTTGTTGGGTTGCTGGGTTGGGTTGGGTTGGGTTGTTGAGTTGGGTTAAAATAAATAAGGTGGGATGGAGATTCTTCCGGTGAGCCCATAAATAAATTAACTGAAAATGCAAATAACAAAACTAAAGCAGCAAAAGAACCCGACCTACTGTGACTGTACACCCCACCCTCACCCCACCCCACCTCACCCCACCCCACCCCACCCCACCTCCCCACCCCACCCCACCCCCACCCCACCCCACCTCACCCCACCCCCCCACCCCCACCTCACCCCACCTCCCCACCTCACCTCACCCCACCCCACCCCACCCCACCCCACCTCACCCCCCACCTCCACCCCACCCCACAATTCCACCCCACCCCCACCACCCCACCCCACCCCCAACCCCCACCTCACCCCACCCCCACCCCACCCCACCCCACCTCACCCCACCCACCCCACCACCCCACCTCACCCCACCCACCTCACCTCACCCCACCCCACCCCACCCCACCTCACCCCACCTCACCTCACCTCACCCCCACCTCAACCCCACCCCACCCCACCACCCCACCCCACCCTCCACCCCACCCCACCCACCAACCCACCCCACCCCACCCCACCCACCCCACCCCACCCCACCCCACCCCAACCCACCCCACCCCACCCCACCCCACCACCCCACTCCACCCCACCCCACCTCACCTCACCCCCACCACCCCACCTCACCACCACCTCACCCCACCCCCCACCTCACCCCCCACCTCACCCCACCCCCACCTCAACCCCACCCCACCCCACCCCACCCCACCCCCACCCAACCCCACCCCCCACCCCACCCCACCACACCCCACCCCACCCCACCCCACCACCCCACCCCACCCCACCCCACCCCACACCTCACCCCACCCCACCCCCACCTCCACCCCACCTCCCACCCTCACCCCACCTCACCCACCACCTCACCCCACCTCACCCCACCTCACACCTCACCCCACCTCCACCCCACCCCCTCACCTCACCTCACCTCAACCTCACACCCCACCTCCACCCCACCTCACCTCACCTCACCTCACCCCACCTCACCCCACCTCACCTCACCTCAAAGATTCCTATACCCAATTCTCCTTTCGGTGGCGACGCAAAAACACAAATAAATTATCCTTTTATAACAAGAACACCAACAAAAATGGGTCTCTGTATCTATCTCATTATCTCACACTAAATAAGAGATAAAGGAAAAGTTATTAAGGAACTCAAGGAGAATTCTCTAAGGTCCGTAGATTACGTTTCTCTTGTCGGCTAATTGGAGATATGAGAACGCATCTAGTGGTCTCCCTCAAGCCATCAGACAAAGGTGGATTTTCAGAGAGAGAGAGAGAGAGAGAGAGAGAGAGAGAATATTCCACCCCCCACTCCACTTCCGCACTAAACGTCACTTTATGCCCCAAATCAACACTTGTACACAATATACATTCTCGCATAGGCCGGGGGACGTCAGTGTCAAGTGGCCGTTGGTAATACTGGAGAGAAGGTGTAATATCCTGCCTACCACACCACATACGGAGAAGAGAGAGAGAGAGAGTGTGTGTGTGTGTGTTTTCCTCCATTTTACCTTCATATTTCTCCCTCCCACCCCCCCCTCTCTCTCCTTCTCTCTTCCTCCAACACCTCCTTACCTCTCGCTCTCTTTTTACCTCCTCCAACCTCCCTCCTCCTCCCCCCCCTCCCCTCCCTCCCTCCCTCCTCTACCCCTCCCCCTCTCCCCCCTTCCTCCCTCTCTCTCTCCCCTCCCTCCCTCCCACCCTCTTCAACCTCCCCTCCCCTCTCCCTCTCCCTCCCTCCCACCCTCTTCAACCCTCCCCTCCCTCTCCTCTCCCTCCCTCCCCCTCTTCAACCCTCCTATCCCTCCCTCCCCCTCCTCCTCTCTCCCTCCCTCCCTCCCACCCTCTTCAACCCTCCCTCCCCCCTCTCCCCTCATTCCCACCCTCTTCAACCCTCCCCCTCTCCCTCCCTCCCACACTGTAAGGTTCCTGTATGTGCTCCCCACCCTCACCTATCTCTCACCTTCCGTCTTTATTAAATTCTCCACGCATACCTTTCTCAGGTGTCGTCCGGGCCTGTGCACACACACACACACACACACACACACACACACGTATGCTTACACACCCTTACGCACAAAAACACACATTCACGTAAAAATAATAATATTAATGTGTGTGTGTGTGTGTGTGTGTGTGTGTGTGTGTGTGTGTGTGTGTGTGTGTGTGTGTGTGTGTGTGTGTGTGTGTGTGTCTATATCCTTTATTGATTCCTTTCACCCACTTAAATACTTCTATCATATCTCCCGCCACTCTTCGTCTTTCTAGGAATGCAAGTTTAGTTTCTTTAATCTATCCTGATATGGAAGGTTTCTAAGTCCCGGAATCATTTTGTCATTCTTCGCTGCACCGACTCCAGTGAATTGATAACCATTCTATAATAGGGCACCAGAACTGAACCGCATAATCGAGGTGCGGCCTGACTAGCGCAAGATATAGTTGCAATAAGACCTCTGCACTCTTGTTACTTACACTTCTAGATATAAAACCCAACACTCTGTTCCGCCTTTGAACATTAACGCACTGTTTCTAGGCCGTAGGTCTGGCTTACAAGTACCCCCTAAGTCTCTTCGTCACCCACGCCTCCGTCCGTAGCTCTACACGCCTCTCTACACACACCAGGTCCACGCAAGACGCACAATACACGCCAGGTGACACATGACGCACTAGGTGAAGCAAGACACAAAGGAAACACGCGGCGATGCGAGACGTACAAGAAACAGTAGATGATGCAAGACTCACAAGCCACCAGATGACGCATGACGCACAAGACACTAGGTGACACAAGACGCACAAAACCCACGCAAGACGCACAGGAGACATCAGGTAACCTAAGACTCACAAGAAACACCAGGTGACGCAAAACACAAGGTGACGCAAGCCGCACAGGAAACACCAAGTGACGCAAGACGCACAAGGAGAGACGCACAAGAAGACGAAGACAAAATAAAAGGCGACGATTGGCTGGTGAGGACAGGAAGGACCAAGTCCAAATGGGTTCATCTGAGGTTAATAGGAGGGAAGGTGGAGGGCCGGGAGGAAGGTGGAGGGCCGGAGGGAAGGTGGAGGCCGGAGGAGGTGGAGGCCGGAGGGAAGGTGGAGGCCGGGAGAAGGTGGAGGGCCGGGAGAGGAAGGTGGAGGAGGCCGAAGGTGGAAGGCCGGGAGGAAGGTGGAGGCCGGAGGGAAGGTGGAGTGGTGTAAGGGAAGAGATTATGGGAGGAGGAAGAAGAAGAAGAAAAACAAAATCAAGGAAATGAAAGCAAAGATAACGGAAGGAAGTCAGAAAGAGAGGAGGAGGAAAAGGAAGAGAAAGGAGGAGGAGGAAGAGAGGAGGAGGAAGGAAAAAATAAATAACACAGAAGAAGAGAGAGAAACAAAAATACGAACGGGAAAAAAATACAAAACGGAAGGAGGTGAGAGAATGGAGAGAGAAGAGAAGAAATAACAACAGGGGCACAATTATGCTGGTTAACAGAGGGAAACTGTCGCAGCTTCCAGGTTTGAGTAAAGGCGGTGGAGGGTTAGTGGGTGTTTTTGTGTAGAGGGAGGGGTGAGAAGGAAGATTAGAGGTGGGGGAAGAAAGTTACAGTTCGGAAATTTAAAAATTTAGGAAGAAGTAAGAGGGGCTGGCTGACCGCCTAGCTGAGCTAATGGTGTTAGGGTTGTGTCATGGGTTAGTTATTGTCTGTCGGTACAGGCACTAGACATCCTACCCTGTCCCATATATGGGTGTTTTAAGGGCCATATTTCATATTCCGCCGAACCTACTGGCGGATGCTGGTCTAGGGAGGTTGTCTATTGCCTGACCGTATAGATCGGGGGTGGTAATGACCTTTGAGATTTGGTAACTTTTGGGAACCATGTATGGTTGTTGTCGTTGTCTGGTGAGTCTTTGAAGGAGTTCTGCTCTGGTCGTTCTACATCTTGCCAGATTCTGCTGGCCAGAAGTGTGGGTGGGAAAGACGGTAAGGGTGGGGGCAGATAAGGGGTGGGTGGGTGGGAAAAGGGTGAGTGGGTGGGTGGGCGGTGGGGAACTATGGCAGGGAAATTTGTTATCTCCAGGGAGGAAATTTGTCCAGTGTTAGGGGAGAATATTATTCCTAAGGAAATATTGTTGTTTTATATATACAGAAATTCCGTCGAGTTCTATGGAGAGAGAGAGAGAGAGAGAGAGAGAGAGAGAGAGAGAGAGAATATGGCTCTAAAATCATCAGTCACAGGTAAATTGAGCTCCCTGGACACCTGTTGTAATACTCTTGTGGCAATCAGTGAAGAGGAAAACGGTGTGTGTGTGTGTGTGTGTGTGTGTGTGTGTGTGTGTGTGTGTGTGTGTGTGTGTGTGTGTGGGTACGTTCTCAAGTCTTGTGGGAGACCGTCAGCTGTATGGGACACAGTAGCGACAGTAGCAGCAACAGTAGCGGCAGTAGCAATAGTAGCGACAATACAGACAACAACAATATATGTCAGGTCAGGATGAAGCTTGTGTGTGTGTGTGTGTGTGTGTGTGTGTGTGTGTGTGTGTGTGTGTGTGTGTGTGTGTGTGTGTGTGTGTGTGTGTCCTATACCTGAGCTAATTACCATCACCTGGCACAGACTCTATCTTCACCTACGACGCCGCCACCTGAGCGTCACACCGCCATGAAAGAAGCTCCGATAAAACGATTCCGTCAGGTGAGTCGCTGGCTCTGTCACACTTGTCATAATCAACCCACACCTGTCATAATCTACCCGTCCACATCCTGTCATAATTTACCTGTCCACACCTGTCATAATCAACCCACACCTGTCTCAAACCTCACATTAAATTAAAACCACTTAAAACACCAGAGTGAGCCAGTGGTCAGCCATCCATCTTGACCCATCCATCCTGACCCATCCATCCTGGCCCATCCATCCTGACCCATCCATCCGCCCATCCATCCTGGCCCATCCATCTTGACCCATCCATCCTGACCCATCCATCCTGGCCCATCCATCCTGGCCCCATCCATCCTGACCCATCCATCCTGGCCCATCCATCCCGGCCCATCCATCTTGACCCATCCATCCTGACCCATCCATCCTGGCCCATCCATTCATCCATCCAGATCCATCCATCCAGCCTGGCCCATTCATCCATCCTGGCCCATCCATTCATCCATCCAGCCTGAGCCATCCATCGATCCTCTGATGCACAAGAAATTCACTGATTAATCTGGCTCTTAACTTTACCTGTATAGGGGAGGAGAGAGAGGAGGAGGAGTGAGTGAGGAGAGAGGGAGGAGTGAGGAGAGGAAAGGAGTTAGTGAGTGGAGGAGTGAGGGATTTATGAAGCGTATTATCTCTGGTTGTTGGCACTTATTTGTACATTATTCTCAGCGTCTTCTTCCTAATCATCAATATCATCATCATAGCTTCTTTCTTCACTCCTCCCTCCTCATCGCTTCACCATTTCTCGGTCATTTGTCTCTTTATATTTCACGTCTCAATTTACGGTTTTCCTAATACAGGAATATATTTGGGGAGTATCTATGATTTATTGTATATACAAGTACCTAACTTAACCTAACCTAACCTAACCTAACCTAACTTAACCTAATCACCAGCTGTCGTGTTATGTATTTTGATGATGTCCGTGCCTCTCTCTCATTCACTCTCCACCACCACCAACAATCTCTTCCATCTCCACCTTCACCACCACCAACAATAACAACCTTTTTCCATCTCCACCACCAACCACCACCTCCCCATAAGGAACATCCTGACGCAGGCTGAGGTGACTGGTTTCGGGGTCAGTGGTGGACAACAGCTGGGTCAGGAGACAGCCACAGCCACGCCACCGACGGCACCACCTCAGGATGTGTGTATGGAACCACCCGGGGATGACGTCACCATGTGTTGGTCAGACGCCAGGTTGTGGACACCTTTCGAGCAGGTGAGAGAGAGAGAGAGAGAGAGAGAGAGAGAGAAAGAGAGAGAATTGATGCTCTATGACATATTATTATTATTATTATTATTATTATCCCTGACAGCTGATGGGAGGACGAGGTACCACTACCACAGTAAACTGATGATGAAAGATGCTCACACTGGCGGCCCTGGCACTGGCACCAGGACTACGGGTGAGTGCCACTTCCCTCTCTCATTCCTCTCTCCCTAGACTATGAATGCGTCACTTTCTCTCACTTTCTCTCGCTCTCTCCCCACAGGTATTGGTACTACAACGGGTGCCTGTATCGGACATGGGTACAGTGTCTATCCGGTAGACGACTGTACCAAAGAGAACGCTGCCTCCAGGTGCTGGTCGGCCATAAGTTCGGCCGAGTCCAACACCTGAAGAACGAGAACTACTGAAGGTGGAGCGGAGAGGGTGCAGGAGGTAAGGTGGTGGTGATGCTGTGGTGGTGGTGTGTATAGTGGTAGTGGTGATGCTGTGGTGGTGGTGTGTATAGTGGTAGTGGTGATGCTGTGGTGGTGTGTATAGTGGTAGTGGTGATGCTGTGTGTGTGTATAGTGGTAGTGGTGATGCTGTGGTGGTGTGTATAGTGGTGGTGATGCTGTGGTGGTGTTGTGTATAGTGATAGTGGTGATGCTGTGGTGGTGTGTATAGTGATAGTGGTGACGCTGTGGTGGTGGGTATAGTGGTAGTGGTGATGCTGTGGTGTTGTGTAAGTGATAGTGGTGACGCTGTGGTGGTGGTGTATAGTGATAGTGGTGATGCTGTGGTGTGTATAGTGATAGGTGACGCTGTGGTGGTGGTGGGTATAGTGGTGTTGTGTATAGTGATAGGTGTGACGCTGTGGTGGTGGTGGGTATAGTGGTAGTGGTGATGCTGTGGTGTTGTGTAGTGATAGTGGTGATGCTGTGGTGGTGTATAGTGTAAGATGCTGTGGTGGTGGTGTGTATAGTGATAGGTGATGCTGTGGTGTGTGTATAGTGATAGTGGTGATGCTGTGGTGGTGTGTATATGATAGTGGTGATGCTGTGGTGGGTGTGTATAGTGATAGTGGTGATGCTGTGGTGGTGGTGTGTATAGTGGTAGTGGTGATGCTGTGGTGGTGATGCTGTGGTGGTGGTGTGTATAGTGGTAGTGGTGATGCTGTGGTGGTGTGTATAGTGATAGTGGTGATGCTGTGGTGGTGTGTATAGTGGTAGTGGTGATGCTGTGGTGGTGTGTATAGTGATAGTGGTGATGCTGTGGTGGTGTGTATAGTGATAGTGGTGATGCCGTGGTGTTGTGTATAGTGATAGTGGTGATGCTGTGGTGGTGTTGGGTATAGTGATATGTGATGTGGTGTTGTGTAGGTAGGGTGATGCTGTGGTGGTGTGTATAGTGATAGTGGTGATGCTGTGGTGGTGTGTATAGTGATAGTGGTGATGCTGTGTGGTGTGTATAGTGATAGTGGTGATGTTGTGGTGTGGTGTATAGTGATAGTGGTGATGCTGTGGGTGGTGTGTAGGTGATAGTGGTGATGCTGTGGTGGTGTGTATAGTGGTAGTGGTGATGCTGTGGTGGTGTGTATAGTGGTAGTGGTGATGCCGTGGTGTTGTGTATGGTATCTCTCTCTCAACCACCAAGTATCTCTCTACCTAGTATCTCTCTCGTCTCTACAGGCCAAGAAGAGACTGCAACACATGTATATAGAGATGAAGGCAGGAGACATGTTATTCTTTCACTGCAATCTGTTCCACTGTTCAGAAGCCAACACCTCCGACCACCGCCGCTGGGTCTTCGTCGTCGCCTTCAACAAGAGATCCAATGACCCGTACATGGAACATCACCACCCACAGTATACCCCGCTGAAGAAGGTGTGTGTGTGTGTGTGTGTGTGTGTGTGTGTGTGTGTGTGTGTGTGTGTGTGTGTCCCCTTTCCTTTCCAATCTATCCATTTTCTCTCTTCTCACGTTTATCCCAGATTGCCTCTTCCTCATCAGATTACTCTTCCTGTCTGTCCTCCATTTTCCCTCTTCCTTATCTTTACTCTATATTGCCTCTTCTGTATCACCAAATATGAAGAACTGTAGGAAGGAAAAGGGTAGATATATCGGTATGGCATGGAGTCAGGGTTAGGTTAGGTTAGGTTAGGATAGACGTTGTTCACATGACTCAGGTAACCATCCATTCGACAGGTGAAGGACGAGGACCTGGTCAAGTGTGAGGTGGTGGAACAGCTGGAGGGAAAGTGGTTCATGTACCCCGAGGAGGAGCTTAACTATAATGTACATTGAGGGAGAGTCTCTACTGTCTCTCTCTATCTCTCTCTATATATCAGCGAGGGAGAGTCTCTACTGTCTCTCTCTCTCTCTGTACATCCTGACAAAATCATCTGTTTGAATAATAAAACAAAACAGACAGATACGAGTCTCTCAATATCCTCTATCAAGTTCAACACCGTTCACAAGACGTTCACAAGACGTTCACAAGACGTTCATAATAAGTTCACAAGAGTTTTACAAAAGGTTCACAAGACGTTCATAATAAGTTCATAAGAGTTTCGCAAGAGGTTCACAAGACATTCATAAGAAGTACATAATAAGTTCACAAGACGTTCACAAGACGTTCATAATAAGTTCACAAGAGTTTTACAAAAGGTTCACAAGACGTTCATAATAAGTTCATAAGAGTTTCGCAAGAGGTTCACAAGACATTCGCTTCACGTTCACAATAGATCCACTTCACGTTCACAAGACGTTCACAACACATGAATGAATAAATTTGCTCAATATTTAAACCGATCTGATATTTCTAATTAAATTGTCTAAATCTAAAAAGATGAAGGCGTCCACCTGTATAACACAATCACCACCTGGTAATTAACACACCTGTGCTTAAATAACCCCTGAATGTGAATAAACTTCCTCACCCTGATAAGTAATTCATTGAGGCACTGTGGCAGTCCCTCAACTAATGACCTGTTGGCAGTGAAGGAGCCGTGATTGGAGAGCCAGGAATATGTTTAATTAATCCCGCTTGTTCCTCAGGGTAAATCTTGGCTGGATTCCTACCTCACTCTTATTACTCAAGGACGAGGTGGAGGTGGAGGGATATATAACTCTCTCTCTCTCTCTCTCTCTCTCTCTCTCTCTCTCTCTCTCTCTCTCTTCGTCTGCTATTACTGTGTTCACCTTTGAAAAAATGACTAAATCGGTGAAACGAAGTGTAAACAACAACATAAACAACAACAACAACAACAACAACAATAATAATAATAATAATAATAATAATAATAATAATAATAATAATAATAATAATAATAACAATAATAATCAAATTAATAATTATAATAAAAATAATAATAATAATAATAATAATAATAACAATAATAATCAAATTAATAATTATAATAAAAATAATAATAATAATAGCTGCAACATTAACTACAACAATACAGATAAATAACGATACAACAACACACACACACACACACACACACACACACACACACACACACACACACACACACACACACACACACACACACACACACACACACACACACACACACACACACACACACACACACACACACACACACACACACACACACACACACACACACACACACACACACACACACACACACACACACACACACACACACACACACACACACACACACACACACACACACACACACACACACACACACACACACACACACACACACACACACACACACACACACACACACACACACACACACACACACACACACACACACACACACACACACACACACACACACACACACACACACACACACACACACACACACACCAGCCTGCCGAGAACCAACAATATCACTGAAACATAACCGTCTCTAGACACCCAACCTGCCTTTTAAAATACTGTTCGTAGCTATTGTCTTGATATTACTGGCATAACCCGGAACAATAGACAACACACGCCCCCCGCCTCCTTTTCTAACTCCACCCCCTTCCTCTTCCTCCCTCCCCATCATCGTCTCCCCTTATCCCCCGTCCTTCACCCCTGCCCTCCTCCACACCTCCTTTTCTCCTCACCCTCCCCTTACTCCCTCACCACTCCCCACCCTCACAATTCTCACCCCCCACAAAATATTAATAAGTTTCGTTTTTGTGAATGGCTGCCAGGATATTATTACCTGAGTGTGTCAATAGTAATTAACCTAACACAGGTGGACGGGATAATTAAAATAAGACAGGCATATAACATTACAGGTAGACGGTATTTTACTAGTGTTGGCAGGTAGTAGGCAGCTACCAAACAGGGAGGTACTACCGCCTGGGAAGATATTGGAAGCATAATGTGTTGTCTAATGGTAGACCCTACTGCCATATGTGACCAAGTCCCAGGTTGCTAATCTGACTTTCTGCCTCATTTACTCACAATTGCAGGGTCTCACTTGTTTTTCTTACCATTGACAACACAACATACATATATTGTTTCTCACTCTTGATCTTTTTTTTACATTTTTGTGTTTCTCTATGGTTCTTTATTATTATTATTATTATTATTATTATTATTATTATTATTATTACATCTTCGCCCCCCAGGCCCCGATATGGGTCAGTGACCTGTGCCCGGGTGGGCTAATCCCATTAAAAACAGTCGCGGTCTAACCACGTAAGGGGACAGACGTGTGCCCATGGGTGCTTCTGTCCTAACGATCGTCACACAAAAGCCACCTCAGTCTCTACCTACCCCTTCACCGGCAAGTGTTGCCATGATACGACGTACAGTAAACGCCCCAGAAGAGGCGTCACCTCTCTCATGGATACAGACATTTCTGAGACGGATGGTCATAGTGCATCCCACACCCTGCAAGAGTCAGACCTCAGTGATAGTGACAGTAACAGTAATGTTTCCATGGGAAACACTTGCCGGAGTGGCAACACCAAGGGCAGCAAGCTTCCCCTCGCCACCCGCCCCTCTGCCAACCAACCAAGTAAGCTGAAACTGCACTTCCCCAAGGACTCATTGAAAACCGTCGAGGAACAGTTTAATTGGACAACAGAGTACTGGAGACAACACGGTCTTACCATTCAACTCCGAAAAGGTAAGAACCGTAACTTTATCAACTGTCAGACACCCGAGGTCTATGAAACACTCAGTACTGTTGGATTTGACGGGGTTGTCCTCATGCCTCCTCCTGCTGATGCAGAGGACTGTTGCCACATCCTAGTTAAGCAGTAACTTTAATCCAAGTATACTCAGTATACGTCGACACTACCGATGGAAGACCCCACAAGCAGCTGTCATAGTTAACTGGAAGGGGAGGGAGTGCCCAACCACTGTTGAGGCCCACCCAGTCCTCCCTCCACTGTATGCAGAACCCTATCACCACGAGCCTGCTTTTTGTGTCATCTGCTCCCATTGGGGTCACACCTTCACCGCCTGCTGCCGACGTGATCGTCCCAAATGTCGCTTCTGTTCACAAAACCATCACTCCTCCTGTGCCCAAAAAATCAAAGACCACCTCAATGGGGGTGGTGTGAGCTATGTTGTTGACCCCAGGTGTTGTAATTGTGGTGGCTGGCACAATGCTGACTCATGGCAATGCCCCAAACGTCCGCCTGTCCTAGGAGAAAAGCCTCCCCGAAGGCTGCGTCAAACTTTACCTCCCCCCAGCCTACTGGGCTGCATCCCTCTGCGTCCCCTCTGTCTCCAGCAACGCCTTCTTCAAAAACACCTGCCCCTGCCTGGCCTCACCTGGCTGCAACACGGCCGTCTCCTAACTCAACTACTACTGGGCCTCCTCCCCGTCTCTACTCTGACGCTGTCAGGCCTTGTGCTACCACCGGTACCCCCCACAACACCCTTCCGGCGACACGACACAGATCGTATCCCTCTTACACGAATTTACCAACCGTATTGAAAGACTCTTTGATACACTCTGTACCGCCATCTCCAGCTGCTACCCAGTCACCCCCTCTTCTGGTTTGACACAACCTGGTAGCCCCCCTGTGTGCCCCTCTTGCTCACGGCCTACTCCACCGCCGCCTGGCATCACTGCTGGCGTCCACGCTACCGAGCCTGCCCCGGTGTGCCCGTCTGCCCCCGTCCACCCACCACAAGCCAAGCCTACCCGAGGACACCACCCCCGGCTCCCCGCCCCCCACCGGCATGCCAGCACCTGGGGCCCATCCACTCCAGTTCTCCACATCAATTGACCACCATGAGGACATGCTAGTGGACTACGTATCTACGCAAAGAAAGACGTCCCCTACTGTAACCGCCAGTCAGGCGGTTAAGGATATTTAGACTCTTCACGTAGTACTTGAACATTATAATTCGGTCAAACCTGTTGATTACAATTCATTTAGTATTTCAAATAAGTCAGACATAGGCACTCCTACATAAATGTTTAATCCAATATATATATATATACATAACAATCATGGCTATGTAATTAGTCTAATCTTAACACTTACATTGAGTACTCAATTTGCCATATTTCTATATTGTCACACTGATAAATGATGCAATGGACACAGTCTACCTGTGTACACAATAAGTACTAGTTAAACTTACGTGTTGAAAGTCTAGAGAGAAGCCAGGGTAGGTGTTGACTCTAAGATATGGGAAGCTATACTGAAATGCCCACCCTATAGCCTGGCCCCCTGGCTGGTCAGCTATGGCTGAGTCAGGTGATTATAATTATACATAAACAAACTCCCTTCACACCCTCCAACCTCCTTCTGGGCCTCTCATCTCCACCATCTTCGTACTCTACACACTGCATACGGGCAGGCACACCCAATAAACATGACATGACTTACAGCTTAACATAATATTTGTTTGTGTTTGCTGCTTGCGGTAACACCTACCATCCTCTCGACGTCCCCTTTGAAGCCGACACTACCGACGTACACACCATCACAATCACACTACAAGGTATGTCCCTCAATATTGTCAATGCCTATGGCCTGGCACTTGACACTATTAGGGACCTGCCACGCTTTGCCATAAACAGATAAATTGTACCGGAAAATTTCCCCCCACACACTCAGCATTCTGTCACTTTATGTAACTTGCTGACAAAACCCATGACCCTTCAGGCTTTTACGCCCTTAATGCATGAGTCAGAAAGGCAAGCATGAACTCCGCATGCTTCCCAGATGGGCGCTGTAAACGCTTCTGCGCTTCACCTTGCACAGGATGTAAGGGGGTGCCCAATAAACTAGCCCCCTCGAGGGGCAATCAACAAAGAATCTCCCCGTAAAAAACAAAAAAAAAACATTGACAGCTGAACTGATGGTGAGTCCGGATGTTTTCTGTCTGTCTGTCTGCCTGTCTGTCTGTCTGTCTGTCTGTCTGTCACAAAGAGAGCAGTGGCCAGACAGGAGAGGTCACAAAGGGAGTAGCTTACACTCCGGCTCTCAGTCATCGCCAAAGGGAGGGTAAGAGAGTGAAAGGGAAAGAGAGGGGAGAGGGAGGGGTGTGGGGAGAGGGAGGAGGTGGTGTGGGGAGATGAGATGAGCTGGGGAGGATCTACAAAGGGAGAGAGACAGAGAGATAGAGGAGAGTGTAATTCTGAAAATGGAAGGGGAGAGAGAAAGAGAGAGAGAGAGAGAGAGAGAGAAAACAACATATTTCTAAATCCAGGTAGATTCTAATGGTATAAATGTATTTGCACACTGATGACAACATTATCTCTAATATCTCTCTCTCTCTCTGTTTATCTATATTATCTGACCTTACTGTCTGACTTTCATCCTGTCTGTCTGTCTGTCTGTCTATCTCACCTTACCAACACCCACACCTGTACACCACCACATGCAAAAAAAAAAAAAAAAATATTACTCACCATGAAAAAAAACACAAAAACACCAATTTTAACTTACGTCGAGTTTGTAAAATGTTCAAATCAAAACTTTTGTCGCAGGATTGAGTTTTATCTCTCTCTCTCTCTCTCTCTCTCTCTCTCACCCTTTTTAGAGTTATGATGAGCCAGTAAATTATAATAATAATTTGCATACAAGTCTCAGCTCGTCAGACATCTTGTGGGTTTGACTCTTATGTGTAGAAGTTTTTTTATAATTTTTTTTTGAACAGTTGTGTTTGAAATATTAGTGATGTGTGTTTTTTTTCTATAGAAATTTTGAAACGATTGATTGTATGTATGTAAATAATAATAATAATAATAATAATAATAATAATAATAATAATAATAATAATAATAATAATAATAATAATAATAAACGGTTTATTGAAAAAGTTCTGCAGCCCGAAGGCTGAAAATATACATTGGACATAAATGACTTATTACATACATTGGTGGTTTAACAAAAGCCTTCATTAGAGAAAGGTGAAGGAACATACAGTGAACATACAGATTAATGTTTACACACGTAGATCATGTGAGCTGAGGTGTTGAACAGCAGACACGTAGTGTAGTAACTCCCTCACAGATGGCGTTATGAGGGGCATCACGTGGAGTACTAGTTCCCTCACAGGTGGTGTTATGAGGGGCTTGACGTGGTGTAGTAATTCCCTCACAGATGGTGTTACGAGGGGCCTGATGATGTAGTAATTCCCTCACAGATGGTGTTATGAGGGGCCTGATGTGGTGTACCCTCACAGGTGGTGTTATGAGGGGCCTGATGGGTGTAATAATTTCACAGGTGGTGTTATGAGGGCCTGATATGGTGTAATAATTCCTCAAAGGTGGTGTATGAGGGCCTGATGTGGTGGTATGTATGTATGTATGTATGTATGTATGTATGCATGTATGTATATGTATGTATGTATGTATGTATGTATGTATGTATGTATGTATGCAAGAATCATTTCATGTAAATAACTCCAATCCAACGTACCTACCACTCATTGACGAATCACGCCCCCCCTCATAACACTTCCACCAACAACAACCTCCTGACCACTCACAACCCCTACCCCCTCTGTAATAAGTCACGGAAAAAAAAAAATATTACTTTCTAGTAATGAAGAGTTTTGGTGTCTGTCTGTGTGTAAGTTTCAAAAAGTTTGGGGTAAAAGTTGTGGTAAATTTGACAGATAATTTGCATGATCCGTGACACCTGAATCTCATTATAGGAATGTACATGCGTTTGTGTGTGTCTACTGCTAAGCCTTGGATTGAGTTAGGTGTGTGTGTGTGTGTGTGTGTGTGTGTGTGTGTGTGTGTGTGTGTGTGTGTGTGTGTGTGTGTGTGTGTGTGTGTGCAAGAAATTATGATGCTTCTCTTTCTTTTTTTTCTTCTATTTAGCTTCTTCTCTTCCTTCTTCTCTCTCTCTCTCTCTCTTCTCTCTCTCTCTCTCCTCTCTCTTACTACCTCTTTTCTCTCTCATTTTCTCAGCAACATCCACCAACACCCTCTTCAATGCAACACGTATATCTCTGGCTTAAACGGCTTCGGGTTCATGAATATCTTTTCACACACCTTGTCGAGTTTTGTGTGTGTGTGTGGTGAACAGACAGAGAGAGAGAGAGAGAGAGAGAGAGAGAGAGAGAGAAGAGAGAGAGAGAGAGAGAGAGAGAGAGAGAGAGAGAGAGAGAGAGAGAGAGAGAGAGAGAGAGAGAGAGAGAGAGAGAGAGAGAGACCATTTTGAGAACCTGATTATAAATTATAATACAACTTCCTGAGACTATTAATATGATATTTATTTTCTCTCTTCTTCTTCTCTCTTCTTCTTCTTCTCTCTCTCTCTCATTATACATCTACAATTCTCCTGATGCGGACGTTCAAAGTTAGTGTGTATGCAAATGATCTTATATTTCCATATCTATGTGTGTGTGTGTTAAGGATACACACACACACACACACACACACACACACACACACACACACACACACACACACACACACACACACCACGATACACACAACTTTCCTGTTCCTATTGCAGCTATCGTCTTCACTGTAACCAATGGTACCTTGGAACACCTAAAACCACTATAGACTACACCGTTTCGGTCTTCATTGTAACAGTTTTACCTTGGGAGAACCACAACGAGGGTACAATATAGTTTTCACCCTATATTGTAACATTTATACCAAAAACGCCATTGTAATATTGTTAACCCTATTGGAACGCAGAATTAAGGATACGTCAGTCACCTACATTGTAACATTTATATCTTGTAGACGATGGTATTTAACGCTATATTTCCTTTCGTCTTCATTGTAACATTTTTAACCTGGATTAACGTTAACACCACTGTTATATTTATTCAATGAATTTAATAAAAAAACGAACATTTTTACCTTGGACACGAAAAAATATACACCGCTTTCGTCTAAATTGTAACATTTGTACCATGGAAAGATAAAATTAACATTGTAACATTTTTAACTCGAAAGTTAATATCTACAAAGCTAAAATTTTTACCTTGGACAGCCACAGTCGGAAGTACCAATCTTCTACTTCCGTCTCCAATGTAACATCTTACCTTGGGAAAACTTTAAGCTGATACCAATGTAACAATTCAACCCAGGACAGCTTAAAAATTACACCACTAACATTTTTACCTTGAAAAGCTTAAACTGACACCAATGGAACATGAAGCTAACACCATTGTAACATTTCTCCATTGCTTACCTGGTTCCTGGCACTCCCCCGGGCGTGAGAGCGAGACAGCACCTGTAAGAGAGAGAGAGAAAATGAGTGAGAGTGGGAGAGAGTGAGAGAGGGAGAGAAAGAGAGTGAGAGAGGGAGAGAAAGTGAGTGAGAGAGGGAGAGAAAGAGAGGGAGAGAGGGAGAGAAAGTGAGTGAGAGAGTGAGAGAAAGTGAGTGTCATTAATATTTAATTTTTGGTGAAACAAAAAAATTACGTTAACGAGAGAGAGAGAGAGAGAGAGAGAGAGAGAGAGAGAGAGAGAGAGAGAGAGAGAGAGAGAGAGAGGGAGAGAAAGTGAGTGAGAGAGGGAGAGAAAGTGAGTGAGAGAGGGAGAGAGGAGAGAAAGTGAGTGAGAGAGAGTGAGAAAAAGTGAGTGTCATTAATATTTAATTTTTGGTGAAACAAAAAAATTACCTTAACGAGAGAGAGAGAGAGAGAGAGGTAGAGAGAGGGGGAGAGAGAAAGAGTGAGTGGAGAGAGGGAGAAAGTGGTGAGAGAGGGAGAGTGAGTGAGAGAGAGGAGGGAGAAAGTGGTGAGAGAGTGAGAAAAAAGTGAGTGTCATTAATATTTAATTTTTTTGGTGAAACAAAAAATTGCATAACGGAAGAGAGAGAGAGAGAGAGAGAGAGAGAGAGAGAGAGAGAGAGAGAGAGAGAGAGAGACGCACTAATAAATGAAAGAACAGGACAATAAGAAAGAAATATAGGCGTAATAACGTTAACTTGTCGCGAAAAATGGAAGTTGGAGGAAAGAAGAATAAACACGGTTAAGAAGGAGGGAAGAAGAAAGAGAAGAAGGAGGAGAGGTGAGGAGGTGAGAGTAAACGAGGAATAATGAAAGTGAGGAGAATAATTGAAATGAAAATAAGGAGACGAATGAGATGGGACAAAGGAGAAGGTGTAATGATGCGATACGAGAGGGAAGGAGGAAGAGGAGGAGGAGGGAAAAGAGAGGGAGGGGAGAGAAGAGGGAAGGAGAAGAAAAGGAGAAACAGGAAGAAAAGAAAAAATAGGGAAAAGAAGGAAGAAAAGGATCAGAAGGAAGAGGAAGAGGAACGTATTACCACACACACACACACACACACACACACACACACACACACACACACACACACACACACACACACACACACACACACACACCTTCCCAAGACCACAGGTGTAGGTGAATCAAATTGCCTTCTCCCTTACACAGGTAAAACTCTCTACCTGGCAATGACACGTCCAGCTTCCACCAGAGAGAGAGAGAGAGAGAGAGAGAGAGAGAGAGACCCAACAGTAAATGCAGTTATTTATCTGTCTGTCTGTTTGTCTGTCTCTTATCTCTTTTATCTCTCCCTCTCTATCCTTCTCTTCCTTCATACCCCTCTTTCTCTCAGTCTTCCACCCCATCCTTTTCTCACCCTCATCTATCTCTCCCCATCTTCTCTCACTCTATCTCTCCATTTCCGCCTCCCTATCTCTCTGTTCCTCCATACATATTTTGTCTCTCTGTTATCTCTTAAGGAGCCAGATGGGAACGACAACCTCTAAAGCTGCCCAAGAATTTTTACGGAAGTCTTAGATAGTGAAGGAAGGAAGGAAGGAAGGAAGATATCGAGAGATAACGAAAGAGACGAACATCACCTCTCATAATCTTTTAACAATTTAACTGAATATTCTAACCTCGTGTTCAGCTGACGTGAGCCAATAAAATATCTACCGACAAACCCAACTAGAAATAGGAAGAAAAATTTGATGATGTTAGCTACTGAAAATCCATCTTTTGTGTCGTAGATGAGGTGAGTCAGTTATATACATTTTAACATCACCAGTTAAGGGGATGAAAGACCCAGTTATATACATTCTCACA
>NW_024755315.1:205000-207500 GCF_018991925.1 Homarus americanus
CAGGGAGATCAGGGAGAGTAGGGAGATGAGGGAGAGTAGGGAGAACAGGGAGATCGGGGAGAGTAGGGAGAGCAGTGAGAGCAGAGAGAACAGGGAGAGTAGGGAGAACAGGGAGAGTAGGGAGATCGGGGAGAGTAGGGAGAGCAGGGAAAACAGGGAGAGCAGGGAAAACAGGGAGAGTAGGGAGATCAGGGAGAGTACGGAGATCAAGGATAGTAGGGAGATCAGGGAGAGTAGGGAGATCAGGAAGAGTAGGGAGATCAGGGAGAGCAGGGAGAACGGGGAGAGTAGGGAGATGAGGGAGAGCAGGGGGAGTAAGGGGACTGCCGTGTCAGAACCAGGTCCAAGACGCCATAATTATGAGTTAATGATCCCTAACATCCCCGTCGCGCCATTACAAGGATCAACAGACGTACGGACCCACGGACGGACGGACCCACGGACAGACACCCCACGGACCCACGGACGGACGGACCCATTCACGACCCGCGACCAGGACAGACGGACCCACGGACCCACGGACGCAGGAACAAACGGACGTACAGACAAACAGGTCAAAAGGTGATGGTCTTACACGACTCTTTACTTTATTTAAATGGGTCTGTAAATGATTATGAGAGAGAGAGAGAGAGAGAGAGAGAGAGAGAGAGAGAGAGAGGAGTACAGGTAAAGATCTGTTTGTTTACATACATTAAGATCTCAGATGTCAACAAACATCTAAAGAGTCGACAAGAGTAGAGTAAGAGCTGATGACTTGTGTATGGGTGATGATCTCTCTCTCTCTCTCTCTCTCTCACTCTCTCTCTCTCTTCCCTTCGCTAATCTTCTCTCTCCTGATTTTTCATCTCACCCCCTCTCTAACACACACACACACACACACACACACACACTACTACTACTACTACTACTACTACTACTACTACTACTACTACTACTTTACTGTCACTAGGTATCGAGTATAACGATCATCCAGCTATGATACAATGGTTATGAGTTATTAAAGATGTCACCTTCATTAGTGAGTTTTGAATGTGACCAGAGAGACCGATACAGGACCGGCAGGGTCATCCACAGATGTTACACGTGTGGAGGGCTACATCTAGTGCGGGAGGGGTGGCGGCGACAGCGTCTTTCCGGAGTTGGCGTTTGTCTGCTTCGATATGCAGTCGGGCTAACTCGAAAATATTGACACAGATACACTGACAAACACATGACCCCCCATGATATAAACCCAACAAAGAAGCCTCCAGTAAGACACACAAGTTTCAGGCGTCTATAGTTTTAGTGATAACAGGATCTAAGCCAATAAATCCCCGGATCAGAGAGACGCCCTTGGGAGCTGCCGAGGCCTTCACGGGTGTTGTTGCACTTATACTGGCCAGGTGATCCTCAGGCCTCACAGAAAATAGTGTTATTATTGTGAGAAAATTGATGCGTTTGGAGAGTTGTAAGATTTGTTAGTTTATTTTATGTTTTGTGAAGTTGATTTTTATTGTATGAATAAATTAGAATATATTTGATTTGATTTTGTTTACATGGTTGCTGTTGGTAGTGGTGGTGGTTGTTGTTGTTGTTTTAGATATTGGTGGTGGTGTTGTTGTTGTGGGTGTTGTAACTGGTTGTTGTTTTTTTTAATGTAAGCACCACCACTGTTGTCTGCCACCACTACTATAACCGTTTACTATGTGCCACCGCCACCACCACCATCACCACCACCAACATCACTACCACCACTCAACAGCACCACCACCATCACCACCATCACCACCACTCGCCCGCCACCACCACCATCCCACCATCACTACCACCACTCAACAGCACCACCACCACCACCACCACTCGCCGCCACCACCACCACCATCACCACCACGACTCAACACCACCACTCGCCGCCGCCACCACCACCACCATCACCACCACGACTCAACACCACCACTACCATCATCACCGATCTCAACGGGTTATCCAAATATTGATCGCCAACACACATTCCCCATCATTATCGGGTACAGATATTCGGCCTGAAATCGGGTGGTCGAAAGATAGACGAATTATCGGCATTTGCCCGATTATTTGCAGAGAGAGAGAGAGATTTCAGACATGGAATCCCCGAAAACGGCTTATAGACACGAAACTCAGAGACACGAGACATAGACACGAGACGAGACATAAACACAGACACGGGACATAGACACAAGACACAGACACGAGACACAGACACGAGACAGACACAAGACATAGACACAGACACGATACATAGCCACCGACACGAGACATATAGACACAGACACGAGACACAGACACAAGACACAGACACAGACACGAGACACTGAAAAGGTTGACCATATTTTAATTCTCATTTTCTTTGACGTGTAAATTATTAATCTTTGTAAAACAGGATGATTATTCTGTTTGCGTTTGTATGTCTGTCTGTTTGGCGTTCTATGTGTAATAATAATAACAATAATAATAATAATAATAATAATAATAATAATAATAA
>NW_024755315.1:212500-345000 GCF_018991925.1 Homarus americanus
CTTGTAACCTGTTAGTGGACGGAATATTTAACGTAATAATAATAATAATAATAATAATAATAATAATAATAATAATAATAATAATAATAATAATAAAAACAAGATAAAATTCTCCTTATGTAGAGGTATGAGTGAGAGAGAGAGAGAGAGGAGAGAGAGAGTAGGAGAGAGAGAGAGAGAAGAGAGAGAGAGAGAGAGAAACTCGCCATTACATAACTAAAGACAGAGCGACACGACCTTCACTCTCTCATTTTCTCTCTCTCTACTTGATATCAGACCTCGCAGGAACATAAGGGGAGGGAAAGAGAGAGGAGGAGAGGGGGAAGGAGAATGGGAAATCGGAAGGAGATGGGAGAAAGGAGAAGGGAAGAGGAAGGAGTCATGGGGAGGGAAAGTGAGAAAGAGGGTGAGGGAAAGGAAGGATGAGAGAAAGGGAGAAGAGGAGAGAAGGAGAGGAGAAGGAAGGTGAGTGGAACGAGAGAGAGAGAGGTGAAGGAAAAAGGGTGCGAAGGAAGGAAGGAAGGGGAGGAGAATACTACAGAAGGAAGCTAGAAAATCTCTCTCTCTTCTTTCTTTCTTCTTTTCTTTCTTTCTTTCTTCTTTCTCTCTAGGGACTTTTGCTCAGATAAATCTCTGTCTCACATCCTGACTAACACGCCCTGGTGAATAATAGGAGAAAAATAAGGAAAAGAGAAAGGAGAGATCAGACAGAATAGAGAGAGAGAGAGAGAGAGAGAGAGAGAGAGAGAGAGAGATAATACGATAGTCCCTACCTGACTATGTAAGTTAAGGCACCAGCTCAGCACACTACTTCACCACCACTACCAATACTACCACCATCACCACAACTACCACCACTACTACAATCTCCTCATATTGAAAACCCAAATTACATTTTTTCACAGGACTGGAGTTGATCAAGACGAGTTCGAGCGGCCAGAAAATTGAAGAATCTGTTCCAATAATATCGAAGGCCAACCCCCACCTCTTAGCAGAGAATGCCTCCCTATTAACCAACAATACTAACAATAATAACAGAAATAATAATAATAACTGTAATAAGAAATACAATAATAATAATAATAATAATAATAATAATAATAATAATAATAATAATAATAATAATAATAATAATGGTTGCCCCTCGTGTAACGAGGATGGCCGGCCCAAGGGCCACCTAGGCGTGAATTTGTTTAAGGTGTAGAAGCTGTCGCCAACACAACAACCACACCCTGAGTTAACGAGCTGCATGACCCAGTGTCAAGGAATAGTCGATCCGCAAATCGATTAACATCCAGGTCCCCAATTACTGCTGGGTAGACAGAGGCAAATGGCGTAAAGAAAATTGCCCATACTTTCACCCTGTCCGGGGATCAAATCTGGGTCCACTCGCTTGCGAGGCGAGCATGCTGACCATTACACCACAGGTCGCCATACACACACGTTCTCACGCACACACGTGAGGCCCCTCATAACACCATCTGTGAGGGAGTTACTACACCACGTCAGGTCCCTCATAACACCATCTGTGAGGGAATTACTACACCACGTGAGGCCCCTCATAACACCATCTGTGAGGGAATTACTACACCACGTCAGGTCCCTCATGCTTACCATCTGTGAGGGGAATTACTACACCCTCAGGTCCTCATAGCACCATCTATGAGGGGAGTTACTGCACTACGTGTCTGCTGTTCAACACCTCAGCGTACGCAGTCTGTGCGGCCTCCACTGTAGCATTAATCTGTGTTCACTGCTATGTTCCAGCACCTTTCTCTAAAGGAAGCTTTCTTCCTTCCATTCCCTCCATCTTTTTATATAAAAAGTCATTAATGTCCAATGTATATTTTCAGCCTTCGAACTGCCGAACTTTTTCAATAAACCGTTAATTATTATTATTATTATTATTATTATTATTATTATTATTATTATTATTACACACACACACACACACACACACACACACACACTTCACATTTCTTCCTCTATGGACTATTTACACTCCATTATTTTTGTTATTATTTACTGTTACCAACTATTTACTTTATCTTTTGGTCATTATTCTCGGGTTGTGTTGTTGACTGCCTCCTGGCGTCTTCTGTCAACATGTAAAATAAACAGGACTTCAGTATATTGAGGTCTTGTGTGTGTGTATATGTGCGTATTTCCTCCTAGTCCTTACATCCACCACTCCCTTCAATCATCTCACACAACTACACATCGACTTAGGATATATATATAAAAAAAAACATAAAACTCACATAAAAGCGACTAACAAACAAACATCATACGTCTGGTCGTGTGGTGGAGGTGTGTTGGTGCCAGCTCCCAGACACCAGTGAAGTTATCGTACAGGAGCTGGGGTAAGGTCACACACACACACACTATCGGCTCAAGGCCAAACTCGACATCTCTTCATTATTTATGAAGCTTCTCCTAATCTTACGTGGCTTTGTGAATATATTGACTATACTTATCTAAACAGTACCGAGACAGAACAGGTATTACTGACTAAATACTGGTGTAGAAGTATGACTATATGTATATATTAATCTTGCCTTAATACACATATGCACTATTACATACTATATATACTGTACTATAAAAATATGTACACAATATACATATACATTATTATACTACCCGGTTTATGTATTATATCTGGGACCATTAGTGTGTGTGTGTGTGTGTGTGTGTGTGTGTGTGTGTGTGTGTGTGTGTCCTCGTTATAGTCACCAGCAAGCACAAGGGTCAGACCATTAACCCGGCAACCACTGTGGTATACTGTATAGTGGCTGGCGAGTCTAAAGGTACAGTGTGATTTCATACATACATACATACATACATACATACATACATACATACATGCATACATACATACATACATACATACATCTCCCTCTATTTTTTAACGTTAAGAATTCAGGATTTTTTTGTAGTTAATTCTGGTGATCTGCGGAGCGTCTTAATATGGGGGAACTAAACAGCTGTCTCTCTCTCTGTCTCCCCTTTGTTAACAGCTGATTATCTCCTCTTCCTTGCGAGACACACCATCTGGAGCTGTGTGTGTGGGGGGGGGGTTATAAATTTAAACGTACACAACACACACACACACACACACACATACACACACAGCTGCACTATCTCCCAGCTGTGTTTTAAGTTAGGTTAAGTTAGGTTAGGTTAGGTTAGGTTACTAGGGGACAGCAAGGAGTGATGGCTGGTATAATCCCTCCATTATTGTGAATGACTCTGTCCGCGAGGGAGTCAGAGTTGGTCATCACAAAGCCAACAAAGAGCAGCAGTGAGGTGGAGCAGCAGTGAGGTGGAGCAGCAAAGAGGTGCAGCAGTGAGGGGCGGCAGAGAGGAGTATAAGAGAGGGGCAGCAGCAGAGAGGAGCAGCAGAAGTGAGGTGGAGCAGTGAGGTGGAGCAGCAGAGAGGTGGAACAGCAGTAAGGTGGAGCAGAAAGGAGTAGGAGAGAGGAGCAGCAGCAGTGAGATGGAACACCAGTGAGGGGCAGTAGAGAGGAGCAGCAGTGTTATCATCAGCAGCAGAGACAAGAAGGGCCAAGTACTACAGTCCACACCTTATACAGAGGCCTCGACAACTTATAGAAGGTAAACAACATAACTACACTAATCTTAAGTTCATCCCAGCCTGGATCAGTGTATGGGCGCCCCACCTTCAGAAACACTTAACATCCCTAGATATGGTGCAACACAGAGCGACTAAGATGATTCCTGAACTATGTCATCTAGATTACCCAAGTAGACACACACCCAAGACACAATAGGGCAGATTTCATTAAAACTTTCAAAATCCTGAAAGTGATGTTGTTACGTTGGTTAATTCCCCAGTTAACCGGGTTGGTAACACACATAATATAATTGGGTTTTTGGTAACGAAACCCAATTGAAGTTTCTTGTTTTATTATAAAAGTATTGTTTATAATTCCTGAGAGTATATCAACCGTAAGTTCCACTATTTATGAGTGAATGAGAAAGAGGACGGCGTTTATGTAATATAAACGTGGATCAACGTCCGCTCGATAAAAGTTGGTGTGAGTGACTGACGAAGGCATTGCACGAGTGCGCGCTTACATAGATGCTGACATATGGGCTTCTCCCTCTTGGGAAAGCTACCGTTCACGTGTTCAACTCATGTCTTACTCATAGGTAGTGGAAAGTTACAGGGGATGAATCTGAATATAAATCAGATGTAAGAACCCATTTATATAATACGTTCTGTTGATGAGACAGGGGCCATTACAATGTAAACGTGAACCCAGGCCATTTGTTTGTGATGTCACGCACCACCAACACGAGAGGACATAACTACAAGCTGGCCAAGTGATCATGTAGAGCTAACATAACGAAATACTTCTTCACACAGAGGCTGGTAGACCTGTGGAACGGTCTAACAGCCCAAGCTGTGGAATCAAGAACGGTACTGAGCTTCAAAACAGCCCTTGACGAAATTATCAAGAACAACAGAGTAATCCTACACAGGTGACTGGCCTCCTCCCCTCGGCATAGCCACCTCCAGTGTGTGACCATTAGGTAAATAAGGTAAAAATAATACACAGATCCCTTATAGGTCCTCTGATGTAGAGTATCTCCTGTACACCTGTATGGTGATTAACACCTGAGTACGATGAAATGACCCCCTGAGTTCAACGACAACCGGTTCAGTCATCAACTCGTGATACTCAAGAGGTTAAATCATCAAACTCAAGGGGTTAAAATTATCATTATAGTACAATGATTTTAACCCTTAAATACGATGATTTTAATCCCTGAGTACAATGATTTTGAACCCTATGAGGACGATGAATTAACCCCTTGAATAGTCAAAGGGTTTAAATCATCATATTCAAGGGGTTAAATTAGCGTACTCGAGGGGTTAAAATACATCGTACTCAACGGGCTGTCATCGTACTCAAAGCAGCATCAGAGACAGGAAGGAAGGGAGGTGAAGCAGGGAAGCCTCCAAACAAAGTCGAAAACTTTCGACCAATATCGCTGCTAGAGGTACCTGTATGTATATTATGTATGTTGTATGAATACCATGTATGTACTCTATATATACACATTATTTCTCAAGTCAGTAGCGTGTGGCAATGCCCCTGTTTCATGTCACCACACGCTTAGATAAATGTGCCTGGCGACATCTGAAAGCTGCTCGTATACCACTTACCACATGTCGTCTGAGAGGTCAGAGTGAGGTCAGTTGACCCCTATTGGTGTGTAAGGACTACCCGCGCTTGTAAGAGCACCTTGTATATTTCCGATAATAAGAACCTACAGAACTCTACAGGTGTTTATGTTCGCTCTTGTAGTTAGAACCAAGTACCCCGAACATCTCCAGTACCTGCCAAAATCTTCGAAAAAATAGTCAACAAGCGATTGCGGATGTATCTGGAGGACGAAGACGTGCATAATCCCCGCCAGTACCGAGGCACATCCACCGCCATAGCTCAGGCCAACGAGCAGATCGCCAATGCCATGACTGGCCGCCTGCAGTGCAACATAGTACTGAGGGACGTCAGCAAGGCGTTTGACAAAGTTTGGCATGCGGAGCTGCAGTATATGATCATACAACTGGGGCTACCCGAAAACCTGACGCGCCTGCTGTGCAACTTCATTACGGACCGCAGAGCCAAAATCAAGATGCAAAAACATCTTGGAGAAGAATTCTCACTATCGAGCGGCGTGCCTCAGGGCTCTTGTCTCTCACCAACCCTTTACACACACTACACGGCTGACCTGCCACCCCCAATCGTCGGCAGTGAGTACGTCATGTATGCCAACGATGTAACACAGATCGTCACCTGCCCAGGAAGGTCCACAGCAAGGATGGCGCGACTCACTGCTCGGGCAATAGAGGAGATCTCGGAGTATGAAAATAAATGGAAAATAAAAACAAACAAAACGAAATTCGAGGTCATACCCATAGCCAAATTCAAGCCGGCCCCATTGATGATCGACGACGAAGAGATTGAGTACTCTAAACAAGGCAGGTTGCTCGGCCTCATCATTTCTCGGACGGGCATCATTCCCCACGTGAAGGACAGACTAAATAAAGCCAAAGTCGCCGCAGCCAAATTAAAACGTTTTAAACTGATGCCTGAGAAGATACAAGTTCACCTGTACAAGGCGCTGGTGAGGCCTGTGTTGGAGTACCCATCTATACCACTCGTCACACTCGGGAAGACTAGACTACAACAACTACAGAGCTTCCAAAACAAGTGTTTGAGGTCAGCCAGTGGCCAAGCGCCACCCTACCAGGAGACAGTGGAAACCATCCACCTAAGAAATAAAACAGAGGCCCTCAACTTCAGGTTCCATCGCCTAGGGAAGAAGGTTTGGGACAAGCTCCTGGACGACCCTCACAGCCCAGACCACCTACGCGGGGAAGACATCAACGGAGGGAGACCCCACGCCTGGTGGCCCCGGAGTCTGCCCGCACTACAACAACCCAACCCGCGACCCATCTATGTCCGCCACAGTGATCCACCTTAGATTAAAACTTAGATGATATAAATTCACATTTAACAAGTCACAATCTAGTGAGTCCATAACGTAATACAATATAAGATTTTAATAAACTTGTAATTGTAAAATAAATCTAGACATTGTCTACTAAAATAACCATTGTACAACCTCATCCTAAATCCTAGGTTAGCTTAGTTAGCCAACAAACTCTGTAATATGTAAAACAAGGGGTGTCGTCCCCCTCTGTTTAACTCGTTAAACTTCTTTTCCAACCTTTCCCCCCACGACTATATGTTGTGACTTCTCCATCCCTCATGTCTGGCTGTGCCTTGAGCCCCTGCATGCCTTCCATCCTTTCCCGACCTTAACCTAAAAAAAAGGGAGGTGAGGTGTTGTGTGTAGCGGTGAACAAGGAAGAGTTAGCGTGTAGCAGAGGAGGAGAATATCTGTAGCACCTTTAATAATAACAACTACAGCAGCGATAAGGAGAAATGGATATAGTACGAACATTACTCTATCTATCTATCCATCTATCTATCTATCTATCTATCTATCTATCTATCTATCTATCTATCTACCATACAGCACAACGAGAGCGGAAAATAATATCAGTGTTACCATAAGCAGCGACGGGACAACATAGAGAATCTAGCGAGAAGAAAAATTCCCAACCAAGACAGAATAGAGAAGGCAGCAGCGTGAGGAGTGGTGTTCAGTGCTGTGTACACCGTGACGCCATAAGGACCTTGAGTGTTTAACCAGGGGACACTTGCCACACCACCAATACCACTACTACCACCACTACTACCACCACTACTACCACCACTACTACCACCATCATCATGACTGGTAATGTAAAACTGATTAGATTTTGTATTAATTGAACAATGTATTAAGGTATGCTGTGGCCTCCGTTAGAAACAATGACTGGATATTTGGTTTAGTTCTACGCGTCGAGAGGAGTGACCTTGGTGGTAGTGTACTAATTAGAGGAAGGTCACCTTGGGTTAGTAGAGAGCATTAACTGGTGACGTGACAAAAGCGAAGTTAGTGTTGTTGTTGTTGTTGTTGTTCAGTTGTTTATATTTGGTGCGTCGTAATGAAGAGTTTGGTGTGCACTATAGTGTATGGTGAAGGGACACACACACACACACACACACACACACACACACACACACACACACACACACACACACAGACAGCTGCGCCATACTTCATAGCGTTAGTTGGTTGAGATAATTTAGCGTCACCAACACACCTGGACTTAATACCTTAATTTGTACCTTTGAGGTGAGTTCTATATAATATAATTTAACTCTAACCTCAGTCTGTGTATATATGTGTGTGTGTGTGTGTGTGTGTGTGTGTGTGTGTGTGTGTGTGTGTGTGCATGTCTCTTCAAAACCACCTATTTCTCTCCCCCATTATTCCTTGCACAACAAAACATGACATCATCTATTACTCTCAAGAATTACCTACAACATTAATGTGTAAACGTGCTGAATCCCCCCAAGAGTCATTCATTAACAATAATTAATAGAGGTGTTATTTTTGCACCCAGAGACTTAATCAGCACCACGAGACATGCCCAAACTTAAAGGGTTAGAATTATCAATAGCGTATAATGCTTTTAAACCCACGAATATGATTATTTTAACCCCTCATACGATGATTTTGAACCCTATGAGTACGATGAATTAACCCCTTGAATAGTTAAAGGGTTTAAATCATCATACTCAAGGGGTTAAACCATCGTACTCGAGGGGTTAAAATACATCGTACTCAACGGGCTGTCATCGTACTCAAAGCAGCATCAAAGACAGGAAGGAAGGAAGGTGAGGTGTTGTGTGTAGCGGTGAACAAGGAAGAGCTAGGGTGTAACAGAGGAGGAGAATATCTGTAGCACCTTTAATAATAATAACTACAGCAGCGCCACCAACACATAGTCTGGCGATAAGGAGAAACGGATATAGTACGAACATTACTCTATCTATCTAAGTTGAGACTGGGGCTCAGTTGTAATGTCTTAAAACCTTAACACAACACAAACTTTTTACGGGAATAAACTTGGACATAAGTTTTTATAAGCAAAGAAAACTGCAACAACTGACACCAAGCTTTATATAAGTGAACGTAACTTAACCTAACCTCACCTGACATAACCTAACCTGACACGACCTGAGCTAGCCTAACCTGTCCTGACATAACCTGACATGATCTGAGCTAACCTAACCTGACATGACCTGACCTAACCTAACCTTACTTAACCTATACAAACGTAACCTAACCTAACCTAACCTAACCTAACCAAACCAAACCAAACCGAACCGAACCTAACCTGACTCGACCTAAACCAACTCAAATACACCCAAATAGTCATAAGTATGGCGTCTTTAGTGAACACAAGAGCAATAGACACCAGCAAATATTGTGTCAAAATAAAACATGTATTAAACACCAAAAAAAAACAGATTGATAAAACTCGGCATCATAATTTAAGTTATTTATGTGCAACAGTGACCTGACCTTTGGGTATCTTACCATAATTAACGTAAAGGAGAGACTTTTTGATGACTAACCCTTTGACGGCGATGACTTAACCCTTTGATAATGATGATTTAACCCTTGATGATGAGATGATGATGATGATGATGATGATGACGATAATGATGAAGATTTAACCCTTTGATGATGAGATGATGATGATGATGATTATTTAACCCTTTGATGATGATGATGATGATGATGATGATAATGATGATTTAACCCTCTGATGATGATGATGATGATAATGATGATGATTTAACCCTTTGATGATGATGATGATGATGATGATGATGGTTTAACCCTTTAAGGATGATTATTTAACCCCTCATGACTCAAAGGGTTAAGACACCATACCTACATAAGACGGGAGAATTATGTGTAGTGCATAAATAACACAATATTCTCTGTTTACATCACAACAAACACCTGACTATTAACTGATGGTTATTTAGGAGCGACAAACACAGTAACAACAAAACAATTACTACTACTACTACTAATAATAATAATAATAATAATAATAATAATAATAATAACAATGATAACAAAAACATTAATAATAAACACTAATAACAACAATAATAACAACAACCACAACAACAACCACAACAACAACCACAACCCACCAACATTCATTAATTCCCTCACAAGGATTAAGTCACCAAGTCAATCCACTGATAAGGAGAAAAAAAACTGAAACTCCATAAAAAAAATTCCACAAGACATAAAAAAACTAATTTATTCCCTCTATCTCAAAATAAAAACACGACGATTTTTTTTATTAGTTTTAAATATTCAAATCTCGTTCAGGATAAATAAAAACAAATTGGAATTTTAACATTTGCTTAACATTCACAGTAATTAAATAAAGTCTTTTGATTCATTTATACGAGGCGAGAATGTAAGAGAGAGAGAGAGAGAGAGAGAGAGAGAGAGAGAGGATGGTTCCCTCCGCCCTATAAAAGGTTTTCAGAGAACCTAATGTGTCGCAACCTGTGGGAGAGGAAGAAAGGGAGGAAGAGGGGAGGGAGGCGGGAGAGGTAGGGAGAAAGGGGGGGAAGGGAGGTGGGAGAGATGGGATGGGAAGAGGAAGGGTGGGATGAAAGGTAAGGGGAAGAGGAGAAGGAAGGTAGAAGGGGAAGGAAGGAAAAGGCTGGGAGATAGGGTGAAGGGAAGAAGAGGAAGATGAGGGGAAGAGGGAGAGAAAGGAGAGAAAGAAAGGGAGGGATGATGAGGGAAATGTGAAGAAGAGGAGAAAGAAAGGGCGAATGGAGTAAAAAGAAGAAATGGGAAAAGAGGGAGAGTAAAAAAGGAGGAAGGGTACAGGAGGTAAAGGGACACATACAAATAAAACGAATGAGGGAATAAGGAAAAGCAAATAATTAAAATAAATAAGACAATGAAAACAAGAACAAAAAAAGAATTGTAAAAATGACAAAAACAAGAAAAAATAAAGACAAATAAAATAAGTAACAAAATGACGGAAAAAACAGAAAACGAAAGAAAAAGAAAAAAGACGGAAGATAAAAGACAGACAGACAGACAGACAGACAGACAGACAGACAGACACACACACACGTAAAAAACCCCAAAATAAACAAACATTAACCAATCGATTCCTTTAACTCATCCACGCTACGACAACGACCAATCAAAAACCAAATCACAAAATCATCCCAACCACAACTCGACTTCTGAGCATTAATGAGGACTGTGTGTGTGTGTGTGTGTGTGTGTGTGTGTGTGTGTGTGTGTGTGTGTGTGTGTGTGTGTGTGTGTGTGTGTGTGTGTGTGTGTGTGTGTGTGTGTGTGTGTGTGTGTGTGTGTGTGTGTGTATTATATTCCGTCAATAACTTTCTTGCCAGCATTTTTCTCCCTCGTGTAGTGAAATGCGTTTGGGATTATGAGGTATCTCTCTCTCTCTCTCTCTCTCTCTCTCTCTCTCTCTCTCTCCTCATTACCATTCAAGTCGAGTCTTCGGTGTTCATTATAAATATGTATGTCATTGAGGAGTGAATTGTGTGTCTTGCTTGAGATCATTACTGTGGAGAGAGAGAGAGAGAGAGAGAGAGAGAGAGAGAGAGAGAGAGAGAGAGAGAGAGATTCATATCATTACCCAACACCACTTCGTCTTTGCTCTCCCTGTAGGCTCAGAATTCACCTACGACGCCGCCACCTGGAGCGTCACGCCGGCCATGAAGGAAACCTACAACAAGAATGGTTACATCCTCGTCAGGTAGGTACTGAGGCCAGGTAACATCTTCGTCAGGTAGGTACTGAGGCCAGGTAACATCCTCGTCAGGTAGGTACTGAGGCCAGGTAACATCCTCGTCAGGTAGGTACTGAGGCCAGGTAACATCCTCGTCAGGTAGGTACTGAGGCCAGGTAACATCTCGTCAGGTAGGTACTGAGGCAGTACACCTCGTCAGGTAGTACTAGCCAGGTACACTTCGTCAGGTAGGTACTGAGGCCAGGTAATCCCTGTCGTAGGTACTGAGGCCAGGTAACATCCTTGTCAGGTAGGTACTGAGGCCAGGTAACATCCTCGTCAGGTAGGTACTGAGGCCAGGTAACATCCTCGTCAGGTAGGTACTGAGGCCAGGTAACATCCTCGTCAGGTAGGTACTGAGGCCAGGTAACATCCTCGTCAGGTAGGTACTGAGGCCAGGTAACACTTTCGTCAGGTAGGTACTGAGGCCAGTAACATCCTCGTCAGGTAGGTACTGAGGGCAGGTAACATCCTCGTCAGGTAGGTTACTGAGCCAGTAACATCTCGTCAGGTAGGTTACTGAGGCCAGTAACATCCTCGTCAGCTAGGTACTGAGGCCAGGTAACATCCTTGTCAGGTAGGTACAGCCAGGAACATCCTCGTCAGGTAGGTACTGAGGCCAGGTAACATCTTCGTCAGGTAGGTACTGAGGCCAGGTAACATCTTCGTCAGGTAGGTACTGAGGCCAGTAACATCCTCGTCAGGTATGTACTGAGGCCAGGTAACATCCTCGTCAGGTAGGTACTGAGGCCAGGTAACATCCTCGTCAGGTAGGTACTGAGGCCAGGTAACATCCTGTCAGGTAGGTACTGAGGCCAGGTAACATCCTCGTCGGTAGGTACGAGGCCAGGTAACATCCTCGTCAGGAGGTAGAGGCCAGGTAACACTTTCGTCAGGTAGGATGAGGCCAGTAACATCCCGTCAGGTAGGTACTGAGGGCATAATCCTCGTCAGGTAGGTTACTGAGGCCAGGTAACATCTCGTCAGGTAGGTTACTGAGGCCAGGTAACATCCTCGTCAGGTAGGTACTGAGGCCAGGTAACATCCTCGTCAGGTAGGTACTGAGGCCAGGTAACATCCTCGTCAGGTAGGTACGGAGGCCAGGTAACACTTCGTCAGGTAGGTAAAATTTTCGTCAGGTAGTTTTTAATATCGTATCTTACCAGTAAAATAATAAGAAAACGGGAAAGAAAGACAAAGATAACTTAAGTCCCATTAGTGCAACAACTTTACAAAACGAAAACTACCCTCAGGAATTCCCCACCACTTCTATCTATCTATCTATCTATCTATCTATCCCCAGAAATATGCTGAGCCAGGCTGAGATAGATAAAGTGAAGGCGGCTGTGGAAGGAGACGATGGTATCCAGGCTCAAGCATACAGCAGAGACGACGGCAAGAGCAGACGAAGCCGAGTGTCCCTGTGGAACCATCCGGGTGACGACATAACCGGACGGCTGGCGAGGATGTACAGAGTTGCCGGTACCATGGAGGAGGTAAGGATTCTCAGAGGTTCATCCAACGTCAAATAATCCTCACTTAAACTACGACACAATGATGGATTGTCAAGGGTTCCTATGTTAAATAATCCTCACTTAAACTACGACACAAAGACGGATTGTCAAGGGTTCGTAGTTATTTCCACATAAATAGACAGGTGAAAATGGCGTAGCAATTGCACAGAGACTCTACCTTAACTAGATAAGAGTCTCTCACCTCTCCCTCACCACACTGTCACCTCCCTCACCACACTGTCACCTCTCCCTTACCACTCACCTCCTTACCACTCACCTCCTCACCACACCGTCACCTCCTCACCACACTGTCACCTCCCACCACCACCTCCCTACCACCTCCCACCACACGTCCCTCCCTCACCACACTGTCACCTCTCCCTCACCACACTGTCACCTCTCCCTTACCACTCACCTCTCCCTTACCACACTGTCACCTCTCCCTCACCACTCACCTCTCCCTTACCACACTGTCACCTCTCCCTCACCACACTGTCACCTCTCCCTTACCACAGTGTCACCTCTCCCTCACCACACTGTCACCTCACCCTCACCACTCACCTCTCCCTCACCGCCACAGCTGATGGGAGGGGACGAGATCTACCACTACCACAGTAAACTGATGATGAAAGATGCCAACACGGGTGGTCGGCACGTCTGGCACCAGGACTACGGGTGAGTGTCACACGAGACAGTGCCAACGGGAGCCGGGTGCCTATTAGGGAGTGCCAGTGGATGAATGTCTGAATGTCTGTCAGTGGGTTTGGTCTGTACTAACACGTGTGTGTGTGTGTGTGTGTGTGTGTGTGTGTGTGTGTGTGTGTGTGTGTGTGTGTGTGTGTGTGTGTGTGTGTGTGATTAGTGTTTACCGTCCCCTTCTTGCATCAGTGACCAATATTACGAACCAAACCAAACTGTCCGTCACGTTGTTCCTCAGGTACTGGTACAACAATGGCTGTTTGTACCCGAACATGGCGTCGGTGTTCATCCCGGTGGACAACTGTACCAGGAAGAACAGCTGTCTGCAGGTGTTGAGGGGCTCTCACCTCCTCGGCCGTATAGATCACCGGAGGATAGGGGAGCAACTAGGGGCAGACCCGGAGAGAGTGGAGAAGGTGAGAGAGAGAGAGAGAGAGAGAGAGAGAGAGAGAGAGAGAGAGAGAGAGAGAGAGAGACTTGTCAATAATTGTCAAAGCTGTTGGGTTGTCCTCGCGTTCACAATGTGTCTCTCCCTCTCTCTCTATCTCATCTTTTCTCTCTCTTCATCTGTCATCTATTCATCAACCCTCCCTCGCTTTATCTCTCTTATTCATCCATCTAGATATGCTAGGCCTCACCATTTCCTCTAATATGTCATGGACGCCACACATCCACAACACTGCTAAAGCTGCCTCCCGAAAGTTGGGAATGCTATACAGTTGCCGTAGCTACTTCACTCCTGAGCAGTTGCTCCAAGTATACAAGGGATTCATTCGTCCTAACTTGGAGTACTCCTCTCATATCTGGGGTGGCTCTTCTTCTGTCCAACTGTTAGATAGGCTGGAATCAAAGGCATTTCGTCTTATTAACTCTCCTCCTTTAGTTTATAATCTTTCTTCCCTTTCTCTTCGCCGCAATGTTGCTTCACTCTCTCTCTTTTACAGGTACTTTAACGGGCAATGTTCGGTGGATTTGACATCCTGTGTACCGCCGGCAAGGCTGTGGGCTCGTAACACTCGTCTTGCCCGCGGTGTCCACCGTTTCTCTGTGGATGTCGGTCACACTAGACTAACCCGTTATAGTACCTCCTTCTTTCCTCACACAGCCAAACTGTGGAATGCTCTGCCTTCTTCTGTGTTTCCATACTCATACAATCTGTCTCACTTCAAAAAGCTGGTTTTCCGGCATCTTCGTGGTGTAGATTAATATAGTCTTTTTCTCTTCTATTTTTTATTTCTTCTTACTGTTATTTTTTCGCCCCCTAGGCTCCTTTGTGGGTCGATGACCTGTGCCCGGGTGGGCTATTCCCCGAAAAAAATCTCTCCCCCCCCCTACAGGCTCAGAAATAGCTGGATTTAACACCCTGTATATCTTGAAAAAAAGTTAGGCAAACCCTCACTCTTTATATCTCTCAACCCATCTATTCTCTCGTGTTACCTTTAATCTATCCATCCATCCATCCATCTCTCTCCCCCCTACAGGCACAGAAGGTACTGGAACACGTATATGTGGAGATGAAGGCCGGGGACATGCTGTTCTTCCACTGTAACCTCCTCCACACCTCCGACCAGAACTCTTCAGATCTACGCCGTTGGGTCTTCATCGTCGCCTTCAACAAGAGATCCAACAACCCTTACAAGGAACACCACCACCCACAGTACACGCCCATGACCAAGGTATACTGCTCTCTCTCTCTGGCTACACTACACTACACCTGCTACATTAAACTAACACTTCATTTGTTACACTATCCTCTACACTACATCCCCTACACTATCAACTACACTACATTATCCTCTACACTACACACACACTCCCACCCAGCACCACACACCGCGTCACCTGAAGTCTCTCGTTAACCTGTACTGTATACTGACTCGCTAGACAGTGGCTAAATTAATACAATGATGGTTCTCTTAACTCAACTTTGTGCTGGTAATAAATGAAACTCTGTGTGTGTGTGTGTGTGTGTGTGTGTGTGTGTGATAAAGAGATAAAGCGAGAATGAGAAAGACAAAGTATGTGTGCGTGTTAACCAAAACAGAGAGAGAGAGAGAGAGAGAGAGAGAGAGAGAGAGAGAGAGAGGCACACACCACAACAAAGCGTAGCAGTATTTATCTCTCTCACAATTTAACTGGGATAATGACCCGCCAGACACTACTACATATTCATAGCTAGCGTCTTCACCTTCAGATAAAGACTAACCTAACCTAACCCAAGACACAACTAAGACTTACGGAATTACATACGAGTATATATAATTTTAGTATTAAGGCTATCAGTATGGAAAATATGTTAGCGTCTCGTTCTATAGTTCCAAACGTGCTCTCTCTCTCTCTCTCTCTCTCTCTCTCTAACCAGAAACAAGATCAAATACAATAGTGAACATAGTGAAACACACACATAAAACAGCTATATATTGTATCCCCAAGATCAAGTTCTCCAGCTCAGTAATTAAACAAATGACGATCAAGTCTTAGTAAACATAATAATGATCTTCCTTTCAGTCTGTTCTTGTTTGGTTTGTTTACCGTGTTCACTTGTCATGTTTGTTGTTTACAGATAGACATTTAGATACATGGTGTTGTTTACTTGTCCTCCTTCTGTTATTTTCCCACAAACACAACACACACGTTATTATTGTTATTATTATTGTTATTATTATTGCTATTATTATTGTTATTATTATTATCATCACCGCAGGTCCTGGATTCGGCTCTGATGGAGTGTGACGGGCAGGAGTCACTGGAGGGCAAGTGGTTTATGAAGCTTAATGACGACATCTCTATTCGAGACAAGGTTCATTAGAAACGATCCTCTCTCTCTCTCTCTCTCTCTCTCTCTCTCTCTCTCTCTCTCCGCCATTCGCCTTGAAGCAGCGAGCGCGTCCCATTAAAGAGCTCGTTTGTCTTCGAAACGAGGTTCGTACGTCTTGATACAGATTCTTGGAACCTGATTCAAACATTATTTGTCGCAAATCAAGATTCTTTTATCTCGATGCGTGTTCTTGGCCTCTGGTTCGGACAGTCATGGAGTCAACATTCACACATGGGTTCGAACGTCACTGGTCTCGAAACAGACAACATATAACTCAATAGAGGTTCATGGATATTGATTCGAATGAATTATTAGTTCAAGATTCAAAAATTGTTTCTTTGGCCTCGAACTGAACCTTAAATATCTCGAAATAACGTTCTCGGTCCTTGGGTCGAACCTCCTCTCGAATTTAAGTTCATTTATTGGTTCTTGAAGGTTAATTCAAACATTAATTGTCAGTAAGCAAACTAATATTTCTTAATTAATTTTCTGTCTTGAAATGTTTAAACAAATGCAAAGTCGAGTACGTTCTTATATGATAGATTGTGAACCTGATTTAAAGATTATATTTTCACACAAGGTTAAAATAATCTTCGATATGGTTTAAATTTTTATCTATCTATCTATCTATCTATTTATCTATCAATCTATTTGAATTCTTTACTGTGTAATTTCATTGATAATTAATAAATAATTGATACAAAAATTGTGTTCAATAATTTCATTCCCTAACCTAACATAACGTAACCTAACAATTAAGATTGCATAAAACTCATAATGGGTCCCAGTTCTAATGGGTCCTGATACTAATGGATACTAATAACCCCTTCTATTGAATCTAAATCCTAATGGCCGCCACTTAATGAGTCCTTGTCATAATGGGTTTGAGTCCTAATGATCTCAACTAATGGGGTCCCAGTCCTTATGGTCAGGATTGATTAAAACCTTTTAGAACTGGAGCCCATTAGTTACAACGGGATAAATAGCGACTAATGAACATAATTACTTTCATCAAAACCTTATCATCACTTCCCTCCTTTACCGTTCATCAATTTCCTTCTTATCTCCCTCTCATCACTTCTTAATTACATCTCCTATCCCCTTCTTCCTCCTCTTTTATTTAATTAGTTCTGCCAATTTATCATTATTTTATTCCCTCTTCTTGTTATTCCTTCTGCTTTAATCTCTCCCCCCATCTTCTTACGCTTCTTCTTCTTCAATCAATCCCCCTTCTTCTTCTTCAATCTATCCCCCTTCTTCTTCTTCAATCTATCCCCCTTTTTCTTCTTCTTAAACCTCCTCCTTCCCCCTTCCTCAGCCTCTTCGTTTCCAACGACTCTCCCAATCCTTATTATGTCATCATACTCAAGGGATTTAGTCATCATACTCAAGAGGTTAAGTCATCGTACTCTAGGGGTTAAGTCATCGTACTCAAGGGATTAGGTCACCATACTCAAGGGATTAAGTCATCATACTCAAGAGGTTAAGTCATCGTACTCAAGGGGTAAAGTCATCGTACTCAAGGGATTAGGTCATCATACTCAAGGGATTAAGTCATCATACTCAGGGGGGGGGGGCGTTATCCTATCGAGTGCTAAGTCATCCAGTATCAATCCTCATTATTTCTTCAACTCCACAAGGTGATATATCAATCTTCAACACAGAGGCGATATACACATCATTATCAATCACAGGTCAGACTCCCATTTTCAACCCACACCACGGCAAACCTAACGTAACCTAACCTAACCTAACCTAACCTAACCTAACCACAACACCATCATAAAGTCCAAAGGATGGAGAAAACACAATGCAAGGATACCAAACCACACAATTAACCTTCTCGCACAATACAGTCGGAGATAAAGAGCTGCTATAACTACCAGTATTCTGTAACGTAAGACCCATTTTTGGGGACGGGAGGTGTGGGGTGGGAGGGAGTGGGAGGGTCGGGAGGGAGGATGGGTGGGGGTGGGTGGGGTAGGATGGGATGGGGGAGTACCTTACCTAGCAGTACCTCTTCATACCATGAGCACCAACAATTATTAAAATTACAGTTGGTCCAAAATGAAGCCCTAAGATTCGTCACAGGTGAAAGATACCCCTTCACCAGAACCACAGCCGAGATACACAGAGACCTGAGAATAAAATCCATCAACCAGCAACTGCACACCCTGGCCAGCAGAGTCTGGCAAAAGATAGAACGATCAGAGCAAGAACTCCTTCAAAGACTCCCACCAGACAACAACCATACATTGTTCCCAAAGATTTACCAAACCTCAACTGGTTCATTACCATCTATACGGCCAGGCTATAGACAACCTCCTTAGACCAGCATCCGCCAGTAGGGTCGGCGGAATATGAAATAAGGCCCTCAAAACACCCACAAATGTGATAGGGTAGGCTGTCCAGTGCCTGTGTCAACGGGCAATAACTAACTCATGACAAAACCCCAACACACTATTAGCTCAGCTAACCCACAGCCCGCCCTCTCTTATCTCTTCCTAAATTTCTTCAATTTCCAAGCTATAAGTTTCTTCCTCCACCTCTCTCTAAAAAAAAAGTGTGGAGTCGGGAGGAGTAGGATGAGGGGATGGGGAATGGGCGAGTGAGGGGATGGGAGCTTGATGTCACAGAGTATAAAAGGCGGAAACACTCGAGAGAACTCGGTGAATTGGCCAGTGTGTCTATGTCAGGAAGCAGAGGAGGAGGAGGAAGCAGAGCGGAGGAGTGAAGAGGAGGAAAACTATCTGTTTACCTTTCAACATGTTGTGAAGACTGAATGTGTGTGTGTGTGTGTGTGTGTGTGTGTGTGTGTGTGTGTGTGTGACGGTTCTGTTTATCTCTCACACGACCGAACAACTACTCGTATTTGTTCCATTCATCAGTCCGTCTGTTTGTCGATTTATCTATCTATCTATCTATCTATCTATCTATCTATCTATCCATTCATCCATCAACCCATCCATTCATTCACGCATCTCTCTTTTTACGGGGTGATGGACACACACACACACACACACACACACAACGTAGGGGATGAGTCAGCCGTCTGGTGTATAATCAAGAGACGTAATCAATTAGTTTAGTCAAAGACCTGGGTCGTGGTCCGTGTCTACGCCTTCTACAGAGTTTAAAGGTCAACTCATTCATCCATTCCATCCATCATCCATCCATCCAAATCCATCAACTCCATCCATCCAACAGCCAGACATTAACAGCCATTCATTATCCAGAAAAAAAATCATTCTTCCAACCATCAACAATCCATCCATTCATCCATTAATTAATTAACCACCTATCATCCATCATCAATTCCATCCATCCACCAACCAACACATTAATCATCCATCCATCCAACACATCAATCCTCTCTATCCATTTATCATCCAACATCCATCCATCCACCAACCAACACATCATCCAACATCCACCCATCCATCAATCCAACAACCAACCCACAAAGCTTGCACTTAATGGCGTCACAGAGAGAGAGAGAGAGAGAGAGAGAGAGAGAGAGAGAGAGCTTCTGAGAGGCATGACAACAAGTGACCCAGCCAAGCGTTTAGACTCCTCCCAATTGTATTATTTTCTTGTAGATAAATATAAACTTCTTGATATTTATTAGTAACAAAATAAATCAACAGATATTTGTAATGAAGAAAAATATTACAACTGTAGGTAAAGGTGATTATTCTGTTGGGTAATAATAATAATATCGTTAATTAATTCTTTCTTAATTATTTCCTGTCATGAATATTAAATTATCTGAACCAAGTCACCAAGTTTTTATTATTATTATTATTATTATTATTATTATTATTATTATTATTATTATTATTATACACGTTTCCACATCTCCAGGTAAGTGTTGTAAATGAACGTGTGTGACTCTGTGACTCTGTTTACCTGAGCTCAATTAACTTCCTTCCGACGCGAACGGGAAATACACACTATTTACCTCTCAACAACTCTCAATAACTAAAGCTGAGTATTAATTTAGTTCGACCCCCCCCCCCGCAATGGTTGCTAATGAGTGTTATGTGGTAATTTATTTTGTGTAATTTTTGTGAGTAATTTAAGTGACAGTCATTAGTGTTATTGCTGATATTATTATTATTGTTGTTTACTATTTTCTTCTTCTTCTTCTTCCGTTTATCGTGTTTCTTCTCTTCCTTCTTTATTTTATCCTCATTTCCTCTCTTTAATACCCACCCGCCTCCCCTCCCACCCTCCCTGCTTTCTACTCACTTAATCCTCCTCTCCCTTTCCCCCCTCCCTCTCTTAATCTCTATCTTCCCCCACCCCCTTCCTCCCACTCTTCTTGGCTCCTACAACTCCCTCCTCCTCTTCCTCCCTTCTTCATCTCTCTCTTCCCTCCTTTCTCCCTCCACCCACCCCTTCCTACCTTCTGCTCACCCTCTCCTCCTCTCCCCCCTCTCTCTCATTCTCTCTCCTCCCTCCTCCTCCCCTCTCTCCTTCCGACTCTCTGGTCTCTATTCACGCTCCTAGTCCTTCTACTCCCTCCTCCCTCCCTCTCTCTCCACACCTCCTTCTCTCCCTCTCTTCTTCCACTCAACCCCTCTCTCACCTCCCCACTTCACCCTCCTCTCTCTTTAGTGCCTTCCCTCCCACAGCACAAAGCACCCTTCCTCCTCCTTGCTACCCTCCTCACTCCCCCCTCCTTGCTACCTCCCTCCTCCCTCCTCCCTTGCTACCCTCCCTCCTCCCTCCCTCTTGCTACCCTCCCTCCCTCCTTGCTACCCTCCCTCACTCCTCCCTCCTTGCTGCCCTCCTCACTCCCTCCCTCCTCCCCTCCCTCCTTGCTACCCTCTCTCTGCCTGCCTTCCCCTGGCTTTCCACCCTCCCTCCTTGCTACCCTCCCTCATTGTCTGCCTGACTCTCTCTCTCTCTCCCTCCTCCCCCTCCTTGCTACCCTCCTCCCTGCCACCTCCTCCTTCCCACCCTTCACCAGCAGAAGGTCAGGTGTAGGTTGAGTCAGCCGTCAGTCAGTCAGGTCAGGTCAGGTCTATTGATGTCGTCTTGGGGTAATGAGAGTCTGAGACCGCACACAAAGCCACGCTCCTCTTTGTCCCTCCTCATATTAACGCCACCAAGAGCATTCAGCATCGCCTGGCGTTCCCCTTCCACCCAGCCATGACGAGTAATGTGGAAATTGCGACAGACGATCCTTGGCTTGTCATTCACACATAATAGCGCATTTTTAAGAATAACTAAGCAAAAAAAACCATAGACAACACGAGCATTCAGCATCGCTTCAGAAAACTACGCCAGACGAACCTTCGCTCGCCTTTTCCACACACACACACACACCAATATTTTACCAGCTATCGTTTCATTAGACCGTCAGGATTAAATTAAGGTCGAACTAAATCCAATTATCAGATTTAAAAATATTATGGCGTAAAAAAATAAATATCAAGTAAATCATTTTAAATCATAAATAATGCCCAGAGTTTCATACACAACCATTTTAAAATCTGAATGTCCCAGATTTTCACACATACAACCCTTCAAAATCTGGGCACTGAAGCTGTAAATTCACGACACATAAAACACACTCGACTTTTCCCGGCAGATTAATGCAATATAATTCACCGTGTTGGTCCTCACCCCCAGGTAAGACCTCCCACTGTGCCCTCGTAACACCGTAAACCTGTTGAGCAAATTACACAAATCGACAAAAGAAATTATTATTTTTTTATCCGTCAACAGTAAAACCTCCATATAACGGACTTCTCTCTCTCCATCTAACGGAGCTTCGATACAACGGACTTTCCTCTGCATATAGTCCGTTAAATGGAGGTTTCACATCAAATGGACCCTCAATATAACGGACTTTCACTATAGTCCGTTAAATAGAAGTTTTGCTGAATGTTTTTTTTACACAAGAGAGTAGTGAAACACCCTAACATGTTGTCCGAAGTATAGAGGTAACCAGTGTTATTCTTTTCACAATTAGTGCACATCAATTATGCAAATTAGACGAATATATTAGAGAATTTCCATCAACTTTCCCATTGAGATTAAATTAAATTACATTGTTGGTCAACACGAGAGAGAGAGAGAGAGAGAGAGAGAGAGAGAGAGAGAGAGAGAGAGAGAGAGAGAGAGAGAGAGAGAGAGAGAGAGAGAGAGAAGAGAGAAGAGAGAGAGAGAGAAGAGAGAGAGAGAGAGAGAGAGAAAACTTTCCTTCAAATTTCCGCTGGTGTGGGTGTGTAGTCCAGCTCGTCAATAAAGGCTCACTCCACGCACCTCAGCATCAACAACATCTCAACATACAAAGAGAATATATTTTCCTTCATAAATGGTGTCTAAGAGGGTGTGGACCAGCGACCCCACACACACACACTCTCTCCTCGTCACCAGCAACCACCCACCTCAAACACCTCCTCCTCGTCCAACACACTCTTGGCGACACACACACTGGTATACGTTCTGTGAGAAACACGTAAATTGCCTCGAATAATGATATTGCTAATTCAACAAGAAGGGTGGGGTGGGGGAGGGTGGGGGCGGTGGGGAGGGGAATGAAGGTGAAGGGAGAGGAGGGGAGGTGGATGGGAGAGAATGGTAGGGGAGAGAAGAGGGAGAATGGGAGGGGAAGGGAGAGAGACAGGAATAAACTCTTGATCCGGATGGCGTATTTAACCAATCAACTGTACACAATGAGAGGGTTAATCCCATCACTATTTTAATTGGTTAACGCCACACGGTTTTATTCAGGTGAGGGGGGAACCCGCACACAAGGTGGTTAACGTGCTGTCACCCTGAGGAACCTGGGATAATGTAGGTCAGGTGTGTAGTGTAGGATAATGTAGGTCAGGTGTGTAGTGTAGGTTAATGTAGGTCAGGTGTGTAGTGTAGGATAATGTAGGTCAGGTGTGTAGTGTAGGTTAATGTAGACCAGGTGTGTAGTGCAGGTTAACATACAGGGGGGGTAGGTGACCTCATTAGGGGGGTAGGTGACCTCATTAAGACATAGTTAATTAAATGTATAAACAACGTCACTAACTTCTTTCTTTCATTCAATTACAACTTAGAAAAACACACATCAAGACGCCGGGTATAAATTAGCATAAATAAACAAATAAATAAACAAACTCTTTTCCACATCTTGTAAAAAAAGCGAATTAAATGTTACAACGATAAAATAAAAAATTGGACGAAATATAATGAAAAATCTTCCCATAAATCATTAAAAATATATTGAACGAAATATGGGGAAATGTTAATCAAGAACTCCCCCAACAACACAATTGGTTGCATTTATAAAGTTCCTTGTAAGGAATGTAATATGTTTTACTTAGGCCAGACAGGTAAAGATCTTGTAACTAGACTTAAGCAACATTAGTATAGTGTTAGGACAGGCCAGGAATCCAATGCTCTGTTTGTTCATTTGAGGGATAACAAGCATTGCATTGACTGGGATAATGCCTCCTCAATATTACCTTGTAATTTAATTGATAGTAGGAACATCATAGAATCTAGTCTCATTAAAGTTGTTTAACATGTCCTTAAAGGCAGGTGTAGTACCAGAATCCTGGAGGATAGCGAATGTAATACCGATTTTCAAGAAGGGGGACAGATCACTATCCTCTAACTACCGCCCAATCAGTCTAACATCAATAGTAAGCAAATTACTGGAAGCAATCATTTCAAACTTTATACGAAATCACCTGGAGAAGCACCGATTGATCAATGATTCCCAGCATGGCTTCACAAGCGGACGTTCTTGCCTAACTAATCTATTAACATTCTTTTCATCAGTTTTCGAATCGGTGGACGAGGGGCACAATTATGATGTGGTATATCTCGACTTTAGCAAAGCCTTCGACAGAGTCCCCCACGAAAGACTAATTAGAAAGGTAGAAGCACATGGCTTCAAAGGTAACATCCTTAAATGGATTAGGGCGTGGTTACAGGACAGGAAACAGCGAGTGAGCATTAACGGCACTAAGTCCCATTGGAGCAACGTCAGAAGTGGAGTTCCCCAAGGCTCAGTACTTGGACCATTATTATTTATTATATACATAAACGACATAGATATCGGCATAGACAGCAATATAAGTAAATTTGCTGATGACACTAAAATAGGACGTGTTATTAAATCTGACGAGGGCTCCGCAAAGGTACAGGAAGATCTAAAAAAAAATTTCGAATGGTCTGAAAAATGGCAGATGAAATTCAACGTGAACAAATGTAAAGTACTCAGTATAGGAGATGTAAGCAGGGAAACCAGATACCAGATGAACAACGATGCCATAGAGAAATCCGACTGCGAGAGAGATTTAGGAGTAATGATAAGTAGGAACCTTAAGCCAAGTAAACAATGTGTTTTTGCTCTTAACAAGGCTAATAAAGTACTTGGGTTCATACAAAGGAGTGTTAGTTACAAGACTAGCGAGGTCATCCTAAAACTGTATCTTGAGCTTGTGAGACCACACCTGGATTACGCAGTTCATTTCTGGTCACCGTATTACAGGATGGATATAGAATCATTGGAAAGAATTCAGAGGAGAATGACAAGACTAATCCCGGGAATTAGGAACCTTGAGTATAGAGACAGGTTAAAGCATCTTAATTTGCACTCCCTCGAGAGACGTAGAGCGAGGGGCGACCTGATAGAGGTGTTTAAGTGGAAGTCAGGGCTAAACAAAGGGGACATTACAAAGGTACTCAAACTATCCAACCAGGAGCGAACACGTAACAATGGTTTTAAATTAGACAAATTTAGATTTGGGCGTGAAATAGGTAAACACTGGTTTGGAAACAGAGTAGTGGATGACTGGAACAAGTTACCAAATATCATCATTAACTCTAATATGCTGAATAGCTTCAAACATGGGTTGGATGCTTGTATGAGCAATAGGGGTTGGGTGTAAACGGGACTGCCCAGTATGGGCCAATAGGCCCGCTGCAGTTTCCTCCATTCTTATGTTCTTATGTTCTTATGTAAACATACAGAAGCATTCAACATGAATCTGAGTAATGGCATGTACAAACTGGACAATTTTGTAATTAAGAAGATTTGTAACCAGGTGAGAAGGTTGGGTCACCTTACCCTCTGACCTGACTACCGACCGTTGCGGTGCTATTTAAAGATTAGTAGGGTCATTACCTAATACCTGACCATTGTGGACCTGTCTCACCCTCCTCTGTATATATACACCTTGTTTTGTATTCTCTTTAGTCTGTACTCACCCCTGAAGATGTAATTACACGAAAGCGCTTTGGGAACTTCGTGTTTTCTTCTTTCCTTGTGGTTATCAGCATATATATATATATATATATATATATATATATATATATATATATATATATATATATATATATATATATATATATATATATATATATATTTCATGTAGATCACAATGAAAACGTGGATAAGATAAATCTTGATAAAATCACACGGGGCGTTGTTTCCCTTTTCCCGTGTGATTTTATCAAAATAAAATATATATATATATATATATATATATATAATCAACGACCTCACCAGCCAGGAATCGAACCCTCGACCTACTGGGTGGGACTAGGGAACGCAACCGACCAACCCACAAGGACACTAAAAGCAGTACTAGACTCTGTTATATTTCACACAAAGCCTGTTCATCGAGCTGATGGCGCCGTGAACCTCATTGGGAACTGCCCGTGCCTCATATGTGGTGTCAGCAGCATTTTACCGAATCCAGCTGGTATGAAACACGAGGTACCATATACTTCATTTTTAGTCCATATAACACGCGGACTTTGAACATATAATCAACGACCTTAAAAAAAACATATTTGTCAACATATCACCTAACCGGATCCCATACCCTTTCAAATATTAGAACACTTGTGTAAATACATACAGCATGGAGTCACAAATTACCTGATCCACCTGATTAAAGTCCACCTTGCTGCCCGCACAGGTGTGAAGCTCGGGAGAACCTAAAGCTTTTTGATAGAGCGCTTAGAGGACGACTGAAAAGGTTACCGATCTGTTGCATGTTGTTAGGAGAGAAAGAAAGCAGGTATTCTTTCCCTCATGAAGAAAAGCGTCTCTCTCTCTCTCTCTCTCTCACACACACACACACACACACACACACACACACACCTATAAACTGCCATAATTTACCATCACGGTGCACTATACACACACGTCAATTTAATGACCACCACCACCACCACCACCACCACCACACTCTCACTAGAACGGCTGCTTAGTGTAATTCAGTGACACTTGCTCCTCCTCCTCCTCCGCTTCGCTCCATAGCGTTTAGACCTTTTCCTGGCGGCCCGAAATGTGACGAAGAATTATCAGACAGTCAGCATAATAGTGATACAGAAATACTGGAGTTCAGTTCGATGTGAGGAGGCTTTGATTTTGTATACAGTGCCCCTCCCCCTCCTCCGCCCACCTGCCCCCCTTCCCCTCTCTGCCTCCGCCCACCTGCCCACCTTCCCCTCTCTGCCTCTCTTTGCCTCTCTGGTGGTCACACACGTACTGTATCTTACCTGGAAGTGACAAGTGATTGGAAAAATAGTTGTGACATTAAGGGTAAGGTAAGGTAAGGTAAGGTAACCTAACCTAACCTAACTTAAACTCACCATCTAAGTGAGGAACTTACTAACCACAATACCAGGTTAAAAGTTAAAGGACTGTGGATGAGACAGTGAAGTGAGGCAGTGCAGTGAGGTAGTGACGTGAGACAGTGAAGTGAGGCAGTGCAGTGAGGTAGTAACGTGAGGCAGCACGTGAGACAGTGAAATGAGGCAGTGAAGTGAGGCAGTGAAGTGAGGTAGTGACGTGAAGCAGTGAAGTGAGGCAGTGCCGTGAAGTAGTGACGTGAGGCAGTGACGTGAGGTAGTGACGTGAGGCAGTACGTGAGAAAGTGACGTGAGACAGCCTAGCTCCCCCTCCAAGCCACACCACCTCCCACTCAACCTCCAACATACAGACACAAACACAGTCTAGCTCCCCCTCCAAGCCACACCACCTCCCTCCCAACCTCCAACATAACACCCCTGTCCCTCAACAACCACAACACAACTTGGAACTAAAGAGAGGAAAAGTTACACATGTGAACTTAATACAACTCGGTACAACTCACAACCGACACAATAACAACCTCAGGAAACACACTTGCTTACTTTACCGCCGAGCAACAGTGTGATGTAGACCAGCCAGCAGTCCAATGCTCTTGATAGATCGGTAGCGAAGAGAGGAGGTTCAAGTGGATACAGGTGAGGAAAGGAGTGGATACAGGTGAGGAAAGGAGTGAATACAGGTGAGGAAAGGAGTGAATACAGGTGAGGAAAGGAGTGGATACAGGTGAGGAAAGGAATGAATACAGGTGAGGAAAGGAGTGAATACAGGTGAGGAAAGGAGTGAATACAGGTGAGGAAAGGAGTGAATACAGGTGAGGAAAGGAATGAATACAGGTGAGGAAAGGAATGAATACAGGTGAGGAAAGGAGTGAATACAGAGTGAGGAAAGGAGGAATACAGGTGAGGAAAGGAGGAATATGGTGAGGAAAGGAGGAATACAGGTGAGGAAAGGAGTGAATACAGGTGAGGAAAGGAGGATAAGCAGGTGAGGAAAGAGTGAATACAGGTGAGGAAAGGAGGGAAAGGAGGATACAGGTGAGGAAAGGAGGAATACAGGTGAGGAAAGGGAGTGGAAAGAGGGATACAGGTGAGGAAAGGAATGAATACGAGTGAGGAAAGGAGTGAATACAGGTGAGGAAAGGAATGAATACGAGCGAGGAAAGGAATGAATACGAGTGAGGAAAGGAATGAATACAGAAGAAAAAAAGATAAATATGAGTAAGAGAAGGACACCACGATAACAGAAATCAAAACAAACAAAACCAAACAAACACCACAGGAAGAAGAATAAACACCGACTAAAGAACAGGAACAACAATTAACAACAACAAAAACATCATCAGAGAGGAGCAAGTAAAAAAAAATAATACAATAAAGACAAGAATAAAGACACTGATAATAGAGCAGATATACGACAAGAGAGAGAGAGAGAGAGAGAGATTGGGGGTGGGGGTGGGGGAGGGGCATTTAACCACTGTCTGGCGTTATCCAAATAAGACACACAGTATAAGAGTGGCTGGCGTCCCCATAGTGAAGGTGCTGGCGCCTCTTGTGTTTATAAAGCCATTAATTGTTTTTGTTTCTTTAAGAGATAGAAGGACATTATCGGCTCTTGCACATAACTGACCCCTTCCCTCTCTCTCTCTATCTCTTTATCTATCTATCTATCAATCTATCTATCAATCAATCTATTTATCTATCTCCTATAATTTATAAGAGAGGAAGGAAGAAGGACGGTGGAAGAAGGGAAAGAAAGATAAAGACAAAGAAAGGAAAAACAGGAGTAAGAGAAAAGAAAGAAAGTGATAAAGAAAGCAGAAAATATAAAAGAGAGCGAATAAAGGAGAAGGATAAGGAAAGTAGAAGAAAGAGAAAAATAAAGCAAAGGACAACAGTAAAAAAAAGAAAGAAAGAAGTGAAAGGAGAAAAGAATTTCGAGGTTCCAGAAGTGCAGTATATTGGGCAGACAGTAGTTGACACCATGGCCACGAGTGTACCAATGGTGACCTTCCTGATGCTGCTGCTCGCCATCGCCTTCTCCACTCTCTACCTCAGCCACTGCCTCGCCCCCTCTCAACACCTCCCACAGACAACCGACCTCTACCTTCCTACCACCGCCAGGGATGAAACCAGCACCCTTACGGACACCCATACGGACGGTGGAAGTGAAAAGGACTCCCCTACGGACGATGAAGGTAATGAGGACTCCTCTACGGACACCCATACGGACAGTGGAAGTGAAAAGGACTCCCCTACGGACGGTGGAGGTGATGAGGACTCCATTAGGTTCCCTGAAGATGAAAAGGACACCCATAAGGATACGGACGAAGTAGCAGTATCAACAACAAAAACTGTTCCGACGCCACGACAGCTTACCACCCGAGACAGGGTCGAGGATGAGCCTTCAAAGACGACCTCTAACAGCGCCGTAAATGAGTCATCGATGACGACCTCTGACAGCAGCGTAAATGAGTCTTGGAGGACGACTCCTGGTAGCAGCGTAAATGACTCTTGGAGGACGACTCCTGGTAGCAGCGTAAATGACTCTTGGAGGACGACCTATGACAGCAGCGTGGATAAGCCTTCAAGGACCACCTCAAACAGAATCTTGAACAAAACCTTACACTACCGGATCGAGAAGAATATCCAAGAGAAGGAGCAAATATATAATAATAACAACAATACTAATAATAAGGTGGAGGATGAAGGGTCGACAAGGACATCTGACAGTGGCCTAGACGACGCCTGGTACTCGAGGGTGGGCAGTAGGTTGTGGGAGAGAGCCAGGAGGGTGAAGGAGGTGTGTGCTATGTACGGTGATGCTGGCCAGAGCCTCAAGACCACCAGCTGGAAGTTTTTGTACTACTCCTCCAGGTACAACCTGATGGTGTGCGTCGCTCCCAAGGTAAGAGAGAGAGAGAGAGAGAGAGAGAGAGAGAGAGAGAGAGAGAGATTAACCACTCAGAAACAGAAGTAATGACACCACTACACGTTTTACCTCTCAACATATTTCAGCCAAATATCACGATAAATATTTCACGATAGTGTGCGCGTGTGTGTGTGTGTGTGTGTGTGTGTGTGTAACTTCATCACAACTATTCAATTAACTAATATTCAGGCGACTAACATTAAACTTCCGGTACCATTAAGGATATTACAACTACAACAACTCTATCTATCTATCTATCTATCCACCCCTTTCTCTCTCTCCATCTGTCTACCTATCAATTTTATCTATATTTTATGCCTGCCTATCTGTCTGTCTTTCTATCTATTATCTGCCTGTCTATATGTCTCTATCTATTATGTGTCCCCTGGCCGTCTATCTGCCTGTCTCTCTCACCCAAAACGTGACCAGGTAATACGCTCATTAGTCGTACCTTTATATAAACCCAGACATCTGCCTCAGGTGTGCTCACTTACCTGGTCTCAGCTCTACATATATGTACTCGTATATAACGCCATATGTCCCCTCAACCACACACCTGTACTACTCACAAATCAAGTTCATTTCCTCCAGGTAACCTCTAACCTAACCTAACCTGGTGAAGTCACGTTTCTGTAAATTTACCTTATTCACCTGAGTCCAATCGTTCTAATTAACTTCATGTGATTCTGTATATCAATCTAACTCACCTACCCCACCCAAATCACTTCAGACCACCTAGAATACCTCACCACCTGATTTACCTAGGCTAATTGGATTATTCCAGGTGGCTTCGTCTACCTGGTTTGGTCACCTGCTCACGTTTCGAGGAGTTTTCCCCCATGACGCGAGGAACCTGCACACGGACTACTGGAAGAGCTTCATCAAGTCTCAGTAAGTTAGAGAGAGAGAGAGAGAGAGAGAGAGAGAGAGAGAGAGAGAGAGAGAGAGTGTGTGTACCGTTTATATGGAAAGAAAATATTTATAAATGTTTCCTCTTGCTATACTTTACCACACCTTCCATACTTACACAGAATATTTACCTGAGTACGCCCCTCACCACCTCTCCCCCATCATCACCACCATCAGGAAGGTACTCGGGAAGATAGGAACCAGCCACCACCTCCGCACTGCCAACACCGTCATCACCTCAAGACACCCACTAGAGCGTCTCCTCTCAGTCTACAGGGATAAGTACTTAGGTGGACGGAGCTTACCACCAGGTTCACACGGCACCAAATGCTTCAGGTAAGAGTTGTTGTAGAAGTTGTAGTAGGGTTGTAGAAGCTAGGTAGTAGGCTGTGGTGAAGCAGAACATTAAAAAAAAAATTACAACATCGAAAACTCTCCCCCCCCCCCTCACCACAGGTACTTCTGGAGACCATTACTAAAAGCCTTAAATATAACCAAACCAACACCCTACATCACCTTCAACGACTTCCTACGCTATGTGCTGAAAAACCACCACCAACACACTCTTGCAAACCCACACTGGATGAGGCTCCTCAGTGTGTGTTCCCCCTGCCACGTCGCCTACAAGTACGTCCTGAGGCTAGAGACTTTTATAGAGGACCTACAGTATCTCTCAAGAGACCTTAACATCACCTCTCTCGACCTACAGATGAGACGCAATGTGAAGTGAGTTGTGTTGTATCATGATGTTGGGTGCTTGTGGGAGGGGGGGTTGTGGTAGTGCAGGGGTGTGGTTGTGGTAGGGGGTGTGGTTGTGGTAGGGGGTGTGGTTGTGGTAGGGGGTGTGGTTGTGGTAGTGGGTGTGGTTGTGGTAGGGGGTGTGGTTGTGATAGGTAGTTGTGGAAGGATAGGAAAATAGAGATAAATGGCTGGATGGAAGTTATAAAGAAGGGAGGATACATAGACAGATAGATGGATGGAAGGATGATTGATGGACAGATAAAGTCCTTGTCCCCAACTAACCCCAACTTCCAAACACACCTACAGGAGCGACGACAATGATACATCACCGTCGTCATCGCCTTCGTCTTCGTCAGCATTGTCGTGGAAGGAGGAGTCGACGTCTCTGCTCAAGAACTCGACCTTACGGTACTACCTCAGCGTCCCCCCCTCCCTGTTGGCTCAAGTCCTCGACCTATACAAACTCGACCTGGAGATGTTTGGTTACCAGGTCCAGAAAGTGTTGACCCAGTACGCTAGAGGTCAAGTCAAACCGGCTCCTCAACGACTGACCCGGTACGCTAGAGAAGATCAGGTCAAACCGGTTCCTAAGCTGAAGATTAACCACCCTTACACTAACCTACCCTAACACTAACTTACCCTAACACTAACCTACCCAAACATTATTCCAACCAACCCTAACCTAACCCAACCTAACCTACCCCAACCCAACAAAACACTACCCTACGCTAACCCCAAAATAGCGCTAGGGTGTTTACTCATCATCATCATCTTCAAGTGAATGAGCTGGAGTGTCTAATCTCCAGGTGATGTGAATTATATACCACGTACTATGAATAAACACAACTACCAAGTCTCCTGCTTTTACCTGAGCTTACCTGTGTCCCTCTGAATGATACACTCTCACCCCTACACTAAGACCCTTTCTATCCCAGTCTTGAAATGTAAAGACTGAAAGACTGAGTTGCTGATCAATTAAGTCTCAGTTAATGTTACCGCAAGCAGTAATGAGTAGGATGACACACAAACAATCATTATGTTCGGCTGTAAGTCATGTCATGTTTATTGGGTGTGCCTGCCCGTATACAGTGTGTAGAGTGTTGAGATGGTGGAGATGAGAGGCCCAGAAGGAGGTTGGAGGGTGTGAAGGGAGTTTGTTTATGTATAATTATAATCACCTGACTCAGCCATAGCTGACCAGCCAGGGGACCAGGCTATAGGGTGGGCATTTCAGTATAGCTACCCATATCTTAGAGTCAACACCTACCCTGGCTTCTCTCTAGACTTTCAACACGTAAGTTTAACTAGTACTTATTGTGTACACAGGTAGACTGTGTCCATTGCATCATTTATCAGTGTGACAATATAAAAATATGGCAAATTGAGTACTCATTGTAAGTGTTAAGATTAGACTAATTACATAGCCATGATTGTTATGTATATATACAGTATATTGGATTAAACATTTATGTAGGAGTGCCTATGTCTGACTTATTTGAAATACTAAATGAATTGTATTCAACAGGTTTGACCGAATTATAATGTTCAAGTACTACGTGAAGAGTCTAAATATCCTTAACCGCCTGACTGGCGGTTATAGTTATAATAAACCTCAATCTAACCTAACCTAACCTAATCAAACCAAAAGCATACGCGAGAGAGAGAGAGAGAGAGAGAGAGAGAGAGAGAGAGAGAGAGAGAGAGAGAGAGAGAGAGAGAGAGAGAGAGAGAGAGAGACAATCTTAGCTCCCTCGTATAAACATATGAAGAAGAAGAAGAAAAACATCCCCACCACTTTCTAATTTATCCCCGCCACTCGAGAGAACTAATTAGCCCCCACCGTGGCCGCCCATCAAGGGAGATAGAAAAGAATTTAATTGAGTTTCAAGTATGAGAGGGAAATTCGGTGCTGACTCGGCTGACGGGCTACTCCAGGAGCAATGTTTCTGCTCAAGGTCCTCACAGGGAAGGATACATTTTTAGAGGTATTTGGTGGTGATGTCAGGACGTGTCTGACTTCAGTTTCCCGACACAGAGATGGAGTTTTGTTTTAGTTTTACTCCTAAGTGGTGATGTCAGGACGTGTACAACTGACTCACTTAAGCTCAGAAACAAAAGATGGATTCTCAAGGGTAAGGAAATTAATATTTTAATCCCAAATGAGGAAGTAAAAACAAGTCTAATTATAGTGAAACCTCTATTTAACGGACGATATATAGAAGAAAGTCCGTTATATCCAAGGTCCGTTAAATGTGAAACCTCTATTTAACGGACATTATAGAGATGAAATTCCGTTATATTCAAGGTCTGTTAAATGTGAAACCTCTATTTAACGGACGATATATAGAAGAAAGTCCGTTATATCCAAGTTCTGCTAAATGTGAAACCTCTATTTAACGGACGATATATAGAAGAAAGTCCGTTATATCCAAGGTCTGTTAAATGTGAAACCTCTATTTAACGGACGATATATAGAAGAAAGTCCGTTATATCCAAGTTCTGCTAAATGTGAAACCTCTATTTAACGGACGATATATAGAAGAAAGTCCGTTATATCCAAGGTCTGTTAAATGTGAAACCTCTATTTAACGGACGATATATAGAAGAAAGTCCGTTATATCCAAGGTCTGTTAAATGTGAAACCTCTATTTAACGGACGATATATAGAAGAAAGTCCGTTATATCCAAGGTCTGTTAAATGTGAAACCTCTATTTAACGGACATTATAGAGATGAAATTCCGTTATATCTAGTGTCCATTGATGTGAAACCTTCATCTAACGGGTTATATCAAGAACAAAAAGTCTCTTATATGGAGGATTCACTGTAACTCAAACAGGTTCACGAAGTTGGATTCTCAAAGGTTCCCAAGTTAATATTTTCCTTCCAACTGAGGACTAGATAACACAGCCAAGTGGGAAATTTATGCCATAATATAAAGATGGCTTCAGTAAGAGGGTTTTGTAAAGGTTAATGGGTGAGTCTCCTCTCTACACAGAATTATGCTAATGTATGTAACTGGTTCATCTAGATTTTGGTATCCAGTTTATTTCACCTGATGATTAAACACCCTAAAGCGATCCTAACCAATGCTAACTTAAATCTAACCAAAGCTAATATAACCAAATTTAACATAAACTAACCAAACGTAACATAAACTAAACTAAACTAAACTAAACTAAACTAACCTAACCTAACCTAACCTAACCTAACCTAACCTAATCTAAACTAATATAACTTAACCTAATCTAATCTAACCTAAACTAATATAACCAAATCTAACATAAACTAACCTAAACTAATCTAATCTAACCTAAACTAATATAACCAAATATAACATAAACTAACCTAACCTAATCTAGCATAAACTAAACCTAACCAAACCAAATAAACTAACACCAAACCAAACCAAACCTAACCTAACCCCCTCCCAGGTAGTGTTAGGTGTTACAATCACCATCTGAAATATGCTAGAGAGTTCATCTTCAGTTTTCCGTCAGAGATAAGTAAGATCTTCAATACTCTCTACATGAGGATGTTTGGGAGGTGAATACTGGTACACTCTTGTTATGGCACAAAGATAATTTCTCCGAGGTTAGGTTAGGTTAGGTTACGGTAGTTAGGGTTAGGTTAGGTTACGGTAGTTAGGGTTAGGTTAGGTTACGGTAGTTAGGGTTAGGTTAGGTTACGGTAGTTAGGGTTAGGTTAGGTTACGGTAGTTAGGGTTAGGTTAGGTTACGGTAGTTAGGGTTAGGTTAGGTTACGGTAGTTAGGGTTAGGTTAGGGTGGTTAATCTTCAGGAGAAACAAGCTGGAGTGGATATATCATCAGGTAATCCCACAACACTCACATTAAAACCCTACAGCTTTTAACACTTATAAAAACCTTAACGACCTACGTAAATCATTTCTGGACACATCAACCAACACACACTTATCGGCTCTGTACGTAAACAACATCAATCCAACCAAAAATAACAGTGAAAGCAATTTACTTACCTTCCGGTGTACATTGAACGAGATTCCCCAGTCACTCCTTGAACCATAAGCTTCTCCATTTTCTCTCTATAAAAAAATAACAGAAAATTTTAATGGCTAACTATAAAATATTCAACGCTACCACAAACACGTGACAGACAACACCTACACACACACCACACGACTGTAAATAGACACGTTAAGATTGCAAACAAGTCAAACACAGAGAAAGAGAGTATTAGACATTGACTCATAAATATGGGTCGCTTCTTTTAATGAGAATAAAGGGAAATCGGACGGAAGTAATATGACCTCATTTCTTCCGCTCGATTTGACACTTGTTAGGGCTCTTGTGGTGTGGTGTGGTGTGGAGAGATTGTTGTGAGTGTGGTGGTTGTGGTGGTGGTAGTTGTAGTGTGCGGTCGTGGTGTGTGGCGGTGGTAGTGGTTGTTGAATTATGTCGTGGTTAGGTGGAAGTCAAATGGTGGCAGTACGTGTAGTGTTTGGTGTATCTGGTGGTAGTTGTAGTGGTCATCGAATAAGGTACTGGTTAAGTGGTATTGATGTGGTAGTAGTTGTAGTGTATTGGTTAAGTGGTCCTGGTATGGTGGTAGTTGTAGTGTGGTGACAGTAGTGGTTACAGTAACAAGATTCGTCCATATTATCTCCGGACCTCCCAATGGTTACAGTGTGGTGGTGGTGGTGGTGGTTACGTTATCATTTGGTTCATTCTTCACATATTTTTTTTCATTCTTCTTCTGCTTCATCAATCATCCGTTTGTCCTTAGCTTCATTTGCCTTCTGTTATTTTAGAATTCTCTCTCTCTCTCTCTCTCTCTCTCTCTCTTCTTCACAATCTCCTCTTTCTACCCTCGTTCCTTCTTCCATACCCTTCCTCTCTTCACCTCCCACCATCTCCCTCCCTCAGCACCCTTCCATCTGCCACACATCATCAAGTTGATTCATGATCTCATTAAAACACCGCCTTCAAGCACCGTGTAGTAACTCAGCAGATCATTCACCCACACAGCCACGCCTTTGTGTGTGTGTGTGTGTGTGTGTGTGTGTGTGTGTGTATTTGTCTCTGCCTGTCTGCCTGTTTGTATATCTCTGTATCTGTCCGCTTGTATGTCTGTTTTTCTCTGTATGTCTGTCTACCTGTCATTGTGTGTATGTGAGTCTGTCTGTTTCTGCTTGTCTGTCTGTCGGTCTGTCTCCCTCTCCTATTCTTTCATTTTCTCTCTTTATATGTTCTGTCTGTCCGTCTGATTGTCTGTGTCTGTCTGTCTCTGTCTCTATCGATTTCTCTCATTTATCTACAAACATCCATTTATTTCTTCGGGTCTTTACGTCACAAGAGGGATTCCTCCCTTATTGTTCTCAGCACCAAAGTCGTTTATCACTGTCACGCTGCCGAGTCCTTACATAAACACACACACAGTGCTGAGGGGAGCTGTGTGTCTTTATAGCATGCAGATTAGCCTGGCCGTCATGTGATTATGTTACTCTTATTCGTTAGTTATGCACGCCACTGTGACGTCATGTGTGTATTTGCCACAATGATTGGCTAAATTCCTCCCAAACTATGACGTCCTTAGTCTGTATGTTTCTATGACTGGCTAGCTGTGTACACGAATGTGATGTCACATGTGATATATCAACAACAGTAAATATGGACGCAGGATCAACTGTAAGGGCTGTAACGAGCAGGATGGTTGTCCGCCGCTCGTGTGCTTGTTCGCGGCCCCCACTAGGGGGTGAGAAGGTCGCTACACTACCCAGCCGTCGACACAGCTGTACTTGCACCCCGCTGTTCGTTCAAATTCTGGTTGTGTGCTTATCTGAGGCTCCTGGGGCTCGTAGGCTGATTCCCTAGACCTTCTCTATTCGGCTGTCAACCTCCGGACACCTGCTGTAGCTAATCCCGCGGCTGCCACGTCATCGCCACTTCCTCCACGCCCTATCCACCGTCCGAGCCCTGGCGTCTCTCCTGTGTGGAAAGACATCGCCCACCAACGCCGGCGCCAAGTGAGGAGGCTGCCCTGGACTTTCCCCTTGAGAGCGGACCACCGCGTCAACGGAACAGTCCACTGGCCTACCGCCGTAGGAAATATCCATTAATTGTTTGACTCCCGTAATTGTTTGACTCCCGTAATTGTTTATTTGATATTTGTGTGAGTGGTGTCAATTATTGTGATTATTTTCGTCGTAAAGAGATGTCCATCTCCAACGGTTGTTTGTTATCCCTCAGAAACCCGTGGTTCTTGACTTTCCTTTTATCAGATCCTGATTAGGCTGGCAAGGGATTTATATCCCTAAGTCTCAGGCCTTTACACCAACAATAAGATATATACGATTATTTATTCAGGCAAATAAAGACTTTGTCATTTCTATACATACATACATACATACATACATACACAAACAAATGGGGGAAACGTGTGTATTAGTCTCTTCTCTCCTCCATAAAGGAGTATTCACGTACACATCACTGCAATACTATATTTTTTGTGGCCGTGTGCATAACCAGAACACACACACACACACACACACACACACACACACACACACACACACACACACACAAGAATAAATAAGTTATGGTCGATGAATTTCACTTTCCACAAAGATGATGCATCATCGTCCTCAGACCCCAGCGAGAGAGACGGCCACCAGACCATCAACTAAGAGTGTTAATCTAGATAAACATTAAGTAACCTACTGTTAGATGTTCTGCACAAGTTCTATATACAGGAGAGAACACAAACACCTGTATAGTTTTTGTAGGTTCGGTTTACTGGATAAGAGTATGTACACAGAGGTGGCAGCACTGTTCTAGCTATCCGTCAATTACCATAGACGACGTATGGCAAGTGATACATTAGCAGCTTCCATACGTCAGGCATTTAATTAAGCGCGTGATATGGTAACAACATTGCTAATATCAGTTAGCTAGGCCGAATAAATATAAATGAGCACATACATAATATACATACATAATACATAATCCATACATAATATACATACACCTCCTCTCTATAATACGCCGCTCATATAGCAAAGTCTTGAGCGGACCTTTTCTTCTGGAGCCGTTCTGAGCGTCGAGGGACTTCATCACTGGGAAGGGTGTGGGACTCAACACTGGTGGCGGGGCCAGCAGAAGGCAGTGTTACGGGGCGGAGAAAACGGCGGTTCCTCCACCACACGCGACCACTGGGTAACCGCACCTGGTAGTCCCGTGACCTGCCGAGACCCATGACTACGCCTACTTTGTCCCAACGTAGGGAGGTCGGGTCCTGAACACGGACTTGGGTACCGACACTCAACCTGGGGAGAGAACTGGCGTGGTCGTTGTAGCGGGCGACGACGTCCTGAACACGTTCGGCGGCTCGGCGATCACAATCCTCTGTCTTGGCCTGCCACTCCTTGGAGAAGGATTGAGGGTGAGCAGGGACACAAGAACGAAGGGGGCGTCCATACAAACCCTGGGCAGGGGAGCGTCCGGTGTAGTTGGGTGTGTTGCGGAGTTCAAGAAGACCCCGGTCGAAGGCCTCGCAGTCAATATTCCCAGAAGGGGCCACCTTAAGGATGAGGTGCTTCAAGGATTTGACAGCAGCCTCAGCGTGGCCGTTGGACTGCGGGTAATGGGGCGATGACAACACATGCCGGACTCCCCATCGGTCGAGGAACACAGCAAAGTCCCGGCTTGTGAACTGAGGCCCTCCGTCGGTTCGCAGGCGTACAGGAACGCCCACGTCACGGAAGTAGTGGCGGAACTTGCTGATGGTGGCGGCAGACGTCGTGTCATTACCGCCCTTGATGACAACCGGCCAACCAGAGAGACGGTCGACGATAACCAGGAAGGACTTTCCTGACACACAGAAAAAGTCGGCCGACACAGACTCAAAGGGGCGGGTGGGGTTGTCGTCACTCATGAAGGGTACCTGCTGCTGGCTGGGTTGTAATACGTGGCGGGGCTTACACACCTGGACAGCATTGGAGATGTCGGGGTCGATGCCAGGCCGGAACACAGTCTGTCGTGCACGTCGTTTGGTGGCCTCAGCTCCACGGTGACTGTCGTGAAGGCGAGCCAAGGCGTGGGGACGTGATGCAGCAGGGACAACTACCGAAGGAGAGGTGTCACTGGCCAGAGGTAGGGGTAGGGCGGCAGCAGGGTAGTTGCTGCTCCCTTCATGCACCCTGTTGGCGTGTCTTACCTCAAGAATAGGTTTGGGGAAGTCCTGGGAGATGATGGCCAACTCTTGACAATGTCTGTAGGACAGCAAGGGAGTCGGGACACCATTATGCACGTCAATCCAGGCCTGACACGACCTGTTGCCAAAGGTGACATGTGCATAGAGTGAACCCAGGGCTGGGGCCATCTGTGAACCATCTGCCATAAAGCGGAGGTCCTCGGGAGGCGGTCCTAGATCGCTTGGAGAGAGCCCCAAGCATCGCAAATGCTGGGGACCGATGACTGTAGCATCAGCGCCGGTGTCGGGCAACATCTGAAGACGGGATGACACACCGCCGTAGGTCACGATGACGCTGATGTACTGGGGGGCTTTGGTCCTGGGATGCGAGGAGTACACCCTCCTAAAATGGGTCGGGCTTTGTCCCGGGTCGTCGTGCCTCTGATTGGGAGACTGTGGGCGGCCCTCTCTGGTAGAAGGGCGCTGAAGCTTCCGCCGACGCTGTCCCTTGGGTTCGTGGGTAGGGCAACACTTGTCATAGTGGCCCAGACGGCCGCACACATTGCACTGGACGCGTTTGGCTGGGCACCGTACTGTGAGTGACCAGTGGCCCTTACGGTCACAACTGTTGCAGGTAGACTGAGCAGCTGGACATACCTGTGTTCCGTGCTGCTTACCACAGTTGTTGCAAAATGAACCGGGCGTGGACGTGGTGGGCGAAGGCGTGGGAGCAGACTTCTTGTCCTTCTTGTACCGGGAACAGCGCGTACAGCTGTAGGGGGAGCTCGGATGGCAGAGGTGGCACACCTGGCAGCCTCATAGGAGCGACATATCGTCAACACATCCTGAAGAGAAGAGGAAGAGTCGAGGGAGGTGAGGCGTCGGACAAGTTCCTCGTCCTTAACGCCCATCAGGATCACCTGCTTCAACTGGGTCTCCTCGCACTGCTGGTGGTGGCCTAAACATATATCTACCTCTTCCGAGGCTCTCTTAAGACGTACATAAAAAGCGTCAAAAGACTCACCCTCCATCTGTCTGCAGCTAAACAATTCCCTCCTGCGCAGAGCTTCATTCTGCTGTCCTTTGATGTGCCGCTGTAGAACGTCCAGTACCTCCTCTACAGACAGCGAAGAGGTTGGGGGTACCTGCAACGTATGTTCTAAGGCACGCTGAACTTCCAAGGACAGGCACATACGCAGCTGGATGAGTTGTTTAGGCTGTGACAAACTCTGGAGATCCACCATTGTAGCATAATCAGCCCACCGCCGCCGCCATTCGCGAAAAGTCTGGAAATTTACATCAGGCTCCAAGATGGGCGGTGTTTGAGCTGCTGCTTTAGGTGGGGCTGGGGGCGTGAAGGAAGCATGGATGAGGTATCTGAACCATTCAGTACCGAGGCAGTGTTAGAGCCAGGGGCTTGGTTAACAGTGAGGCGAGATATCAAGGCTTCAAACCGTGCACTGTCTTCCATTCTCCGTTGGTGGTCTCGTTCTGCCTCTGCTTGCCTTCTGTGCTCATCCGCCAAACGTCTGTGAGCTTCATCCTCGCGTCTCTCATCTCTCATAAACTTCATTAAGGCAATTATCTCTGGAGATAACGCTGAATGTTGAGGTGAAGGGCTGCGCGATGTTGTGGGAGCTGGGCCGGCCTGGTCATCCATCTTTGGGGGACTATCATCCGCTTGACTCATCCAGGCGCTGGGTCCACGGCTACGTAAGGCATGAGACATAACTACTTTATCTGTGTACTGTATCTTAAATCAGTGTTGACCGGTCAGCCCGTCGTATCAACAAGATTTCAGACAAAAAATTTAATTAAATACACAGATAAGTAGGTTATATATATAAAATATATATAAGAAACCGCGCGGTCAGCAAGTGTTAGTACATGTATGGGTGTGTGTCCCAGGCAGGTAGAGCGTCTCGCCCCAGCTGTGAGGGGGGGTGGAGGCGTCGCTGTGAGGGGGGTGGAGATAGGAGTAGCTCAGTCGCTCTCTGTAAACGGTCAGAGGAGGGTGCGCTGAGCTCTACACCCCACAAATGCCCAGAACATGCTGTATACCTTGGAAATCCGTTCGAACAAGGTCACACATGAATGGCACGAAACACACAATGCACTAAACACTTCACAGAAAATCACTGTCACTGACACTGCTCAAAGTTGCGAAATTCTTCGAGGGATGACGCGGGGTTGACCCAAGGCGGGGATCCATCAGCCGGCTTTCCACAAACTTGCACTAATCACTCGTAATAATCCAGTAAAACTACGCACTGCGCCATGTTAGGTATTCTGGGTAATAAGTTCTATATACAGGAGAGAACACAAACACCTGTATAGTTTTGTAGGTTCGGTTTACTGGAGAAGAGTATGTACACAGAGGTGGATAGCACTGCTACCTAGCTAAGGTCCTGGTCAACTACCATAGACGACGTATGGCAAGTGATACATTAGCAGCTTCCATACGTCGCCAGGCACATTAATTAAGCGTGTGGGATATGGTAATAACATTGCCACACGCTGCTAGCTAGGCTGAATAAATATAAATGGAGCACATACATAATATACATACATAATATACATACATATCAAGATAATCCAGTATACATAATATACATACACTTACCTAACCAAACCTCCGTGATAATGTATAGGCGAGCGTCTACCTTGGAAAAAAGTAAAAAAATACGGAGGAAGAGATCAAGTGGACAGCTGAGAAAGGTGGAGAAAGCACCCAACCTGAGGAATGACTATCTTCTACGTAAAAACTCATATACTTCATCCCTCCTCCGGTTATGCGGTATGTTGCCATCTATCCTGTTAATTTTGTGTCTATTCAGGCTCATCGTCTTAGTGTTTCGTAACTTTTTGTTTATTGTATTCGTTGTTGTATTATTCTATGTCTGTCTGGTATCTTTGTTGTTTCTAAGCTGAATGTCTAATAACCCCCAGCGTAAATAAAAGAGAGCGTATATAAAAAAAAACACACACACACACACACACACACACACACACACACACACACACACACACACACACACACACACCATTGCACATTCAACAGTTACCTAAAAATAAAAGATAACTCCTTTAACAAGAACGCACTAAGCACATAATTGGTACACCTCAGTAATAACAACAACAATAATAATAAAATACTACGTTACACAGAACATAAAGGAGAATGTAATAAAGGTACAAAGAACAGCGGTGTCCAAGAACTGACCACAGGTGTTGACATACTGAAACAGGTAAGACACGCACTATTTTTCTTTACCATCTTGAGGCATCTGGCATCTCTTTTATTTACCCACGTGAGCAAACTGGCAACTCCTCTGTTTGTTTACATTCAAATACGTTGTAGTGGATTTCTCCCCTACAAAAGCTGTTTGTCGCTGAGTAGCCGACCCCACCAATTCCACAGTGTATGCCTCGTGGTCTAGGTCAATCAGCGCCGTCATACATCACGGAGCGGGGGTCAACTACTAAGCCACGCCTACCTCCGCTATTTAAGACCTGACCTCGTGGTGACCTGTCTCTTTCTACCTACACCAACCAGCCAGCAACACCTCCTCCTCCTCCGCCTGCCTGGCGGTCCTCTCTCCCGCCGGCGAGTATGGCGACCCACAAGCTGTCCTTCTCTGAGCATCCTCACCAATCAGCTCTCTCTACACCACGCTTGTAACCATGCTGCCTTCCCAGCACCAAGCTGCATTGTACATCCAATACAACATGTATATAGAGAGCGCATTGTGAGTTTCCTTTCTCCATTCCATCCTGAGTGTGAACCAAACATCCTTTACCCCACAACGTAACATTATCCCACTCTACAACATCCAATCATTCTAACACTCAAACATTATTACCACTCACTTTAAATGTATTTCTACGGCAATGATCAGGTTAATGAAGAAGAAATTCGAGTAGAGTCTTGAGCTGGGATAATAATATGGTAATGAACATCTCTCCCGTGTACCCATGGATGAACTGCCAAGTAGGAGTTATGGCGTGTGAATATTTTGGGGAGGGGAGGGGCGGGGCGATTACTACATGACCACGCCTGTTAACGCACCTGTGTTAGGCCGGGTGTGTCAGAGTGTATGTGTGCTAGAGTGTGTCAGATTGTCTTACGGTGTGTTACGGTATATTAAAGGTGTGTTAGAATGTGTTACCGAGTGTTAGGTCGTCTCTGAGCGTTTTAGTATTTGTTAGATTATGTTGAGGTGTGTGAATGTGATGTATTAAAGTGTGTTAGGGTATGCTAGGCTAGGGAAGGTGTGTTTCTTAAGTTGCGTTAGGGTGCGTTGAGAGAAGGGATCCTATTTCTTAAAACTGATTTAGAGTGCGTTTGGAGGGAGGTTAGGTTAGGTTAGTGTTAGGGTATTCAATCAACAGGTGAAATAAGCTGTGGTGTCTAATCTTTAGGTGAGCATAAAATTCCTTCAGGGTGTTATTTAGCGTGTGTGTGTGTATATATGTGTGTGTGTGTGTGTGTGTGTGTGTGTGTATGTGTGTGTGTATGTGTGCGTGTGTGTGTATGTGTGCGTGTGTGTGGGTGTGTGCGTGTGTGTGTAATAATAAATAATAATAATAAACAGTTTATTAATAGAGTTGCAGCAGGTGGCTGAAAATATACAGACTTACGTTTGATTTAAACATAATGATATAATATGCATTGAATACATTTACAGGGCTGTACAGTACATAAATCAGGAGTTGTTTATTATTTTAACAATAGATGGGATGGTGCTGTTCTTATATCTATCGGTGCGGGCTCTTATGGGCTGAATTTTGTTGTAGTGGCGGACTGCGCGAGTTGGGTGGGGGACTGCCGGTGGCAGGAGGTGGCGATGACGAGGGTGGTGCATTAATTGGCTGCCAAACCTTTCCAGTGCTTGGTGGTGGAGGTCACTGAGGGATGGCATTTCCAGGGTGGAGAGAGCGTTGGTGTAGCTGGAGTATTCTGCGCCGAGCATGATTCTGCAGGCCCTTTTCTGTACCTTCTCTAGCTGACGTTGTTGGGTGGAGTTGAGAGAAGACGACCAGGCTGGTGACGCATACGTTAGTTTGGGGAGAATAAAGGCGTTGTAGATGGTCCTCAGCTCTGGCGTGGGTGTCCCAAGTGACCTGAGTCGTCTTAGCATGTAGAGACGGTACGAGGCTGCCTTGACTGTGTTATTTACATGTGTGTGTGTGTGTGAGGAAAGAGTTTGGTAAAGACGATGAAAGAGACAGAGAAAATGACGCACCTCTACCTGGTAAATCTGTAGTGAAAGTGCTTCCTCATTAACATTCCCTCACCTTCCCTTTTCACCCCACTTTGATTCTCTAATTTACCAGGTCTATTTTTCTTCCACAAACACGTACAGTACAGGCAATAAAGAGAATGACCTGGCTACTCTACAGGTTGTCTCAGTAAAACAAATATTTACACACCGGAGATGGCGTGGTTGTTCGTATTCCCACAGCAACATTGTCCAGACTAGTTGATGCTCGAGGTCTCCAAGTGAGGACAATGTTGCTGTAATACAAACAAACATTCACCTAAGTGTTACTTCCTAAAAAGGTGATTCGAATCAACACACAGGTGCTTCAAAACTCCTTAAGATCTCCCTTAGTCTGATTCGAAACCACGAACCAATGCTTCGAACCTCCAAATGGGGGTTCATCAGCGCATCAAGACTTCATAAACCCGCGTTCCAATGAGCGACTTCATAATGGGGGAAAAGATTACAAAATATTTAGGAGTGACGTCAAAATATAAACACAAGCAGTGGGTGAAAACGGTGCGGGGTGCTTGGCTTGTGGTGGTGTAAGTCTGGCGGCAGTAAACGGTGGCCAAGGGGGGTGACTGCACTACACTACGCTACGCTAGGGTTATGTTATATGACCTTTTGGACTGTTGGCTCACGGCACTCTTAAGGTTTTGTGGTACTGTGATAAATATAGTTCAACCTGTGCGTGTCTGTCTGTCTGTATGTGTGTGTATGTAATAATAATAATAATAATAATAATGTGTGTGCATGTGTTTGTGTGTGTTTGTGTTGGGTTATCATTTGAGGAAGCAGAGCCCAAGAATCACCTCACCACCCCCACCCCCTTCCTCTCACTTTCCGTCTCACTCACTGTCCATAACACCTCCTCTACTACCACCACCACAGACACTGAATTCAATAGTCATCAAAACCACAAATTTAAAGAAACTGTAACCCGTTCGTGACATCATAAAGGTAGCCTACATCATCTGACCACAACAAACTAGCGCACACAAAATTTCAAAATAGTTCAGTATCCCCTTCAGCTTGGAGTGAAGAGCGCCATGATGGATATAGCTCAGGAAACGTGAAATTATACCTTAAGGTCTCCATTACATTCCTAGTCTCACCTTGCAAGGAAGAACACACACACACACACACACACAAACGCTACACTGTGTCGCTTTTTATTACTGTGAAGATGTGTGTTAATCTTACATCAGCGAGAGAAGAGTATATAGAGTTGCGGTGTGATAGCCGGTGCTTAAGTCAGGCCGCGACGCTCCCGGCAACACGATACTGAGTGTGCCTGAGAACTGTTATCAATTTCTCGTAGATTCTCGAAGATTTTCATAAGTTCTCATAAGATTCACTAATACTCGTAAATGGCGTTCAATATGGCGTCAGATTTATACTCACACTCTACCATACTTGAAGTAATTAGAGAGAGTCACGCAAATATATAACCTCATTTCCTTGCTCCAGTTCCCGTGATGGGGAGGGAGGGAGGGAGGAGGGAGGGGGGAGGGGGGGGGAGGGGAGGGGTAGGAGAGAAGGGGGAAGGAAGAAGTAAAGTTACGCCACGAATTCATACACGCGCCTGAAGACACCTCTTCCTCCAGCACCGGATGTGACGTCATACACAAAGGTCAACATCAACTCACTACGACACTGACCAAACAGTAACAAAATGTCCACCTTCGTTATAAACACCATCTTCGTTATAACTCCTGACGCCGCTTCTGGGGTTGAGTGGTGAGGGGCTGGTGGTGAGTTGTGAGGGGCTGGTGTAGATCAGGAGGGGGATGGTAGTGAGGGGGCTGAGGGTGAGGGAGCTAGGTGAAGGGGTTGGTGGGTGAGGTGGTGAGGGGCTGGTGGTGAGTGGTGAGGGATGGTAGGAGGGGGGCTGTAGAGTGGTGAGGGGGCTGAAAGGAAGGGGTTGGTGGTGAGGGGCTGGTAGAGTTGTGAGGGGGCTGGTGGTGAGTGTCGAGGGGGCTGGTGGTGAGGATGAGGGGGCTGGTGGTGAGTGATGAGGGGGCTGGTGGTGAGTGGTGAGGTGTTGGTGGTGAGTGATGAGGCTATGCTGGTGGTGTGTGGTGTGCCTTTGTGCAATATGGAAATGACTGCAAACATGAGACATTCCTCTGTCTGTCCGTCTCATCCAATTAAGTCTTGCTTCCACTGCTCCTAACATACCTGTCACACCACCTGGCTCACCGTCCTCTCCTCTCCCCCCCTCCTTCCCTCTCCTCTCTCCTCCCATCTGGCTCTGTAAGTGTCTGTGGGAAGAGCTCTCCATCATGAAGCTTCTCTACCGTCGCACTCTTTCACACACCCAACTCTTCACTCCCAAGATAAATGGATCACCTGAAGAGTAACCAAGCACCACAATGATATCTGATGGGGAGGTTAGGTTAATTTGGTTAGGTTAGGTTAGATTACCGCTATAGTGATTAACCAACCTCCAATGTGAAATAACTTTGGGGGTGTCTAATCTTCAGGTGATCCATATAAACTTTTCTACCTTGATTCATCAAATTAAATCTTTTGTGAAAGTAAAGATGGACGACAAATCACTTCTCCGTCAGTCCATCACCAGTTGGTAATACTAATAACACTCATGGTTATTATGGTGACCAGTGAGACGTAAACACACACAGACAGACTTCCTAACCTAACTTAACTTAACTTAACTTAACTTAACCTAACCTATTCGACCCCAAACTAACTTAACCAGAACACAACCTAAACTAAACCCAACCTCACCAAACATTACTACCGCCATCTGTCAAGCACGAACGAACAAGAAAATCTTCCTCATTACCTCCAAGATGATATTTCGTTCCCAAGCTAATACACCAAGATGATGATGATGATGATAGATGATGATGACGACGATGTCATTATGATGTTCCGAAGTGATGAATAATTCTTATACTCCGACGCAAGAAAGACTACTGACGTGACCGAAGCTACTGGATTGACCGAAGCTACTGACGTGACCGAAAAAAAAACATGCTGATCGATAATAAAATAATGAGTCATCATCATCACACCTTCTGCAACGACTGGTAACTGTGGGCTATGTTATAAGTGATAGTTGTATGGAGGAGTCAAAGAGAAACAGCAGTGGACCCAAGAAGAGACCTTTAGGAACTCCAGGTGGTAAGTTGTGGGTAGAGGTGAAGATAAGATGGAAATAAAACAGATAAACGGAAGGGGAAAAAGATAAAAGCTAAAGGAACACCACAAAACAGATAAACAGAAGAGGAACAAGGAAGACAGATTAAGGAACACCACAATATATATAAACAGAAGAGTAACAGAGAAAATACCTTTAGGAACACCGCATAGCATATAAACGAAGGAGGAACAAAAGGAAAAGTTTAAGGAACACCGCCGGGAAAATCACCAATAAAAATGATATAGCAAATAATATAATATAAACGAAGTAGGAGCAAAGGAGATGGCAGTCCTGGGGGGAAACACTGTGAACAAAGACAACACGAAGCGATGGTACAGTAATTGGTGCGAGAGGCAGTGCAAAACATCCACGTCATGATTACCCCGACGCCTCAACAACACCTACACACCGTAAACCAAACGGCTTATGTAGAATGTCAGGTTCTGTCAAGTCATGAACCGGTTCTGTCATGTCATTTAGAACGGGGATGATCTCTGTCATGTCATGCAGTGGCTCTGTCATGTCATTTAGAACGGGAAAGCTTTCTATCATGTCACAGAAGCGTCCTCATGTCAGGTGAAATGGGGAATCTTCTCTTGTCTCGTTGAGCTGTCATGTCATGTACAGTGAAGAGGGTCACTGTCAATTCATGCGAAAAGTGGTCTATCTGTCACGAGGCCAATGGACAGGGAACACTTCTCATGGCATGCAGTACTGTCACGCGTGTCTCTCTCCCACTACCCCCGTTTCTCTCTCTCTCTCTCTCTCTCTCTCTCTCTCTCTCTCTCTCTCTCTCTCTCTCTCTCTCTTCCTTCCCTTTTCCACCTACTGTTTATCTCTCCTTTACCTCTGTCTGCCCTTTCCCTTCATCTTTGCATCTATATTAATAATAATAATAATAATAATAATAATAATAATAATAATAATAATAATAATAATAATAATAATAATAATAATAATAATAATAATAATAATAATAATAATAATAATAATAATAATAATAATAATAGAATAAGAAGAAGAAGAAGAAGAAGAAGAAGAAGAATATGGCATTGGCTGCTTATACCACTACACAGGTAAAGCGAGAAGAGTTATACCTGTAGAAGCCAATCAACGCAACAGCTTACTTAACTCCTCAAAATACCAGCAAGTGTGTGTGTGTGTGTGTGTGTGTGTGTGTGTGTGTAAGGCGGAGGGAGACCACCACTAACACATACTGATGGATATAGCAAACTTCCTGTGTTGTTGTTACATCATTTTTACCACCACATGATGGCACTAACTATTACTCTGAGGTGTGTGTGTGTGACTGTGTACCTGTATTCCCCATACTCAAGCTGGGGTTAACTGGCCACTCAGAGAGCATTTCAATGTGTCAACCCACTCATTAAACCTTTCAGAAATTCGTGTCAACAAGGGCCACTCAGCGAGGTTTTTCACAAATCATGAATGGGCCACTCACAGGGCATTTACCTGTCGACACAGCACATTATTCAATTGTCAGTAAAAGCAATTTAAAGAGCATTTTCGACTGTCAAAACCGGCCATTTAGCGAGCATTTGTCAACACTGGTCATCCTTACCACCTTTCTCTACACCAACAATGTAACAAATGGTAAGACAATATATATATATTTCTATATATATATTACCATGTATTACTAAAATTAAGTATTATTACTGATATTGTTAAAATTATTGTTATTAGTATCATTCGCCTTATATGTGATTAAGAGCAACAGTACGACGAAAACAATTAATGACAGCAATCGCCTTATGTGTGATAAATGTTATTAACACTTAATCGGCAATTATCACCAGTTAGCGTAACACACACACACTCCTCCCGGCTTACTTACCTTCCCCCACCCCAGTGTTCAACCATTTGAAATCGCCAACAAACTCCGGAAATTTAAATCCAAACGCTCCAAGACCCCAATTGACCTCCCAATGAAAACATACAAGGAGTTTGCAGTCGAACTTGCCACCCCCCTCTGTTCTATTATTAATGCATCCCTCAGACAAAGCAAATGCCCTAATGAATGGAAAACCGCATTTGTCACCCCCCATCCCCAAGGTCACCACCCCACAGTCCCCTAACGACCTCAGGCCAGTTGCCATTACCCCCATACCCAGTCTACTTTGTGAGGACTTTGTTTTTGAGTGGGAATTTGCCAGAATCTATCAGTCAATTGATCCACAGCAATTAGGCAATATGAGGGCCTCCTCTACATCACACTGCTTGGAATCTATCAGTCAATTGATCCACAGCAATTAGGCAATATGAGGGCCTCCTCTACATCACACTGCTTGGTGAGCTTTCTGGATTTTCTGCACTGCACTGTTATCAGCAAGCCCATTGCACTAGGGCTGCCCACCAACCTGGTTCATGGCTCACTGATTTCTTGAGTGGACGTCGCCAGGCAGTGAAATATCAGGGCTCGGCCTCCATTAACACCAAACTTGACTTGAAAGGCCCATGTAAATAACACAGTCAAGGCAGCCTTGCACTGTCTTTTACATGCTACGACGATTTAGGTCACTTGGGGACACCCACGCCAGAGCTGAGGACCATCTACAACGCCTTTATTCTCCCCAAACTAACGTATGCGTCACCAGCCTGGTCGTCTTCTCTCAACTCCACCCAACAACGTCAGCTAGAGAAGGTACAGAAAGGGGCCTGCAGAATCATGCTCGGCGCAGAATACTCCGGCTACACCAACGCTCTCTCCACCCTGGAAATGCCATCCCTCAGTGACCTCCACCACCAAGCACTGGAAAGGTTTGGCAGCCAATTAATGCACCACCCTCATCATCGCCACCTCCTGCCACCGGCAGCCACCCGCCCACCTCGCGCAGTCCGCCACTACAACAAAATTCAGCCCATAAGAGCCCGCATCAATAGATATAAGAACAGCACCATCCCATCTACTGTTAAAATAATAAACAACTCCTGATTTATGTACTGTACAACCCTGTAAATGTATTCAATGCATATTATATCATTATGTCTAAATCAAATGTAAGTCTGTATATTTTCAGCCATTGGCTGCAACTCTATTAATAAACCGTTTATTATTATTACACACACACACACACACACACACACACACACACACACACACACACACATATACTGTATATATAGCTAGAGTATTATACGAAAAACTTCAAGTAATGACTACACTGAAGACTCTTGATATATGAGCTCTGTTCACCTACATTAAAAACCAATTTCCCTATTGTATTTTGATATTCGAATGGACTCATATCAGTACAGTTTTCTTCTCTCGTCGGCAGGATATTCATATCAATATCCTTCCCATCTCCTTTCGATGAGTATTCGTTCAAATCAAACTGCTCCGTTGCCAGTTCCACTGTGTGTGTTGGCAGGATGTTCGGCACAGTGACCTGTCGTCCAGGAAGGGTACAACAGGCTGTGCAGTGCACCCTTTACCGCCAGTGTACCACGAACTTCTGAACGGAACTGTACGTGCCTGTGTCCGTGTTGGCCTCTACCTGACATACGGACAAGCACACCTGCCCTCACCTGTGGCCCTCGAGTATGCTAATGAACACACAGGTACAATCAATTATGCAGGCGGAGTGAAAGCTTATGTTCGTTCAATATAAACAGTGTAGGTAAAACAGTTACTCTCTCTCTCTCTCTCTAACTCTCTCATCCTCCCCCCGTCTCTCATCTCTTCCTTTCCTTCCTCCCACACTCTCCCTCTCCCACCCACTCTCAGTCCTCCCCTACCCTCCCTCCTACTCTCTCCCTCCTTCTTCCTCCTACACTCTCCTCTCCCACCCTCTCAGTCCTCCCCTACCCTCCTCCTACCTCCTCCTCCTTCCTCCTACACTCTCCCTCTCCCACCCTCTCTCAGTCCTCCCCTACCCACTCTCCCTCCCTCCCTTCCTCCCACACTCTCCCTCCCACCCTCTCTCAGTGTCCTCCTCCTCCCTCCCTCCCTCAGCACACAGGCAGGAAGAAAGCATTAGTGTGTATTTAAGACACAAAAAAGTGAAAGTGTTCGGCAAGCAACTGGCCAGGAATTTAGGAAGCTAATATTACACCCCATTGGTTATGGAAGCACACTGACTGTCTGTCTGTCTGTCTGTCTGTCTATCACATCTCTTCCTATCTGTCAAACTTTAGATCCATATACCTATCCACCTATCTGTCAATATATCGATCTATCCACGTACCCATCTACCTGTCCATACACCTGCCTATTTAACGATATCATTTCACAAATCTGTCTACCTTATCCCGGGCCAGAGGTGACAGTAATACAGGTAGCCGGAGTAATTTACACACACGAAAAAGTTTGCCATTCATCTTTCCTTGAGTCTCCCCCCCCCCCCTCCACCTGAAGGTGTAACAAAATGGGGTAAGTTCACACGACGATACTTTACAAACTCACAGGTAATATGTATGTCTGTCTGTCTGCCTGTCTGTTTATCTCTCTCTTTCACTCTGTTTATCCGTCTCTCTCTTTCCCTATCTGTATCTGTCATTCTCTCTGGGTCTCTGTTACTATCATCATCACTATCACCATCATCATCACTACACAAAATAACAAGGGTAACGAGGGGTTGGCCACTGGTTCTATCGATCTGAATTAGAAGAAAAATCATCCCCCCAAACTCAACGAACACCATCTGTCAGGTCATACAAGGCGGCTCCTATATTAAGAAAACGCAGCCTTCAAAAAAACACACATTAAATCTGGATTCAGTAGACGAACGTGAACAAGAATCCATCCTTCCTTTTCCCATCTGCCAGAAACAGAACTACAAATCCGGATTCAGAAGGTGAACGCAAGCAAGAATTCCTCTCCAACTCTTTTCCCTTTCGACCGAGACTTCGTTATTGCGTCACGGTGCAAAGAAAACGAGATGTGAGTGAGGGGAGGGTGACTCAGCAGTAGTAGGTAGGGAGCATTACTATAAATTGGTGGGTTTCCTCGCTTCGGCAGTCAGTCAGTGAGGGACCTCTGGTGTAAAAGGCAAGTACACATCGAGTGGATTATTATTTCTATCTCTCTCTGTCGTTTAATTTATCACATTTTTCTGGATAATGTTGATTTACTTTCACGAGACGACGGAGTGTTCTGTGTGTTGGAAAAAATATATAAAGAATAATAATAATGGATCAGTGTGTGAGGGGGTGGGGGGGGGGTGGGTTTCTTGTTGTGGTATAAATGTATTGAAAACAAAACAAAACGTGAAGTGGGGTGCATGAGAGAGGCTATGTCGACAATATTAATTATACACACACACACACACACACACACACACACACACACATTGTCCTCACTTGTTGATGTTCGAAATCTCCCACGAAAAAGTGTGTGTGTGTGTGTGTGTGTGTGTGTGTGTGTGTGTGTGCGCGCGCGTGTGTGTTGCTGAAAAATACAACAACATTATCGAGGATATAAACATCAATATTATTACCACAATGACATAACACAAGATGGTAAAAGTAAACAAATAAAGAAAAATAATAAAATGAATAAAAGTAATACACAAAGGTGACGTCACTTCCCTAAACAACTTAATAGCGGCACTTATAACACTTAACTGAGGGAGGAGGAGGAGGAAGAGGGGAAGAAGTGGAGAAGGAGAAAGGGGGTAAAGTATTAACAGCACAAACACTTTACAAGGGGAGGAGGAAGAGGAAGAGGTGAGAGGGAGGAAGGTTAGCGTATCAAGAACACAAATATCATCTTCGTATTGTTATTATTATTGTTGTTGTTATTGTTGATATTATTGTTGTTGACTATAGCACCGTCAACAGCACCATCAGTATTACAGGTAAGAGTTGTACACAGGTGAGGGGACTTAACAAAGGTATACAACTGATTATTTATTAACTTAACCAAGACTAATTAACAACAGATTAACTTAACCAAGACTAATTAACAACAGATTAACTTAACCAAGACTAATTAACAACAGATTAACTTAACCAAGACTAATTAACAACAGATTAACTTAACCAAGACTAATTAACAACAGATTAACTTAACCAAGACTAATTAACAATAGATTAACTTAACCAAGACTAATTAACAACAGATTAACTTAACCAAGACTAATTAACAACAGATTAACTTAACCAAGACTAATTAACAACAGATTAACTTAACCAAGACAAATAAACAACAGATTAACTTAACCAAAACTAATTAACAAGTTCACAAGAGTTAAAAAATCCTCCCCCATAAAAATAAATAACAAAAATAAATTACAAATAAACAGAAACGAAAATAAGTCAAAATTGGGCTGGAAATTTATAACAATATAGTCCATTTAGTCAACAACAACTGGACTTCCCATTACCTAAAATAAAAACAATATAAGTAACTATCTCTCAATGTCTCTCTTTTGTCTCTTGTCTCTCCCTCCCTGTCTCTACGTGTTGTATCTCCTTGACAATACTATCTCACATTCAGAGAGATCAATCAGCCCCGTCTCATTCTCTCTCTCTTCTATATCTCCCCCAGAGCTGAATAATTTTTGGGTCATTATATTTTTTGTCTCTTATGTTAGTGATGGTAGGTCGAGACAGAGAGAATCAGAGACAGAAAGAGACAGGGTGAGACAGACATACAGGTAGAGACAGGTGGAGACAGGTAGAAACAGGGGTGATTGATGACAAGACTGTGGTAGGATATATTGTACTAAGACAGGTCATGTGTGTGTGTGTGTGTGTGTGTGTGTGTGTGTGTGTGTGTGTGTGTACCTGTGCTTGTAATACACCCGACCACCCACACAGGTAAGCCCCACACAATAAATACCCCCCACTTCCCTAACTGTCTTCACACACTTTCATTTCATTTCATTCGTTTCAAACACACACACAGGAAGCAAATATAATCACATCCTTATTATAATTCTTTCTTAATGCTAAAAAAAAAAAATTTGTAAATACCAGATAATTAATATTTTATCCCCAAGGTAAAAATGTAAATAGCCAATTAATAAATATCTTACAGGTGTTAAAATTGTTCCGATTATCTCATTAATTTTGGTTTTCCTAATTGTAAAAAAAATCGTTATCTTTTTTTATGAAGTTATTATTGCTTTCACTTTCATGTTTTTTTTTCATTGTTTTAATCCCACGTTTTACTTTTCCTTTCATTCTTCTATCTTAATCACCGTCATTACTCCATTCATTCTCCTCACGTTATGTAATATTTCCTTCATTTCTCTTTTATCCTTTATTACTATCTTCTCCTCGCGTTTTATTTGTGTATTCCACTTCTCTCTACCGTCGAGAAAATCCACAGTGGCATGGTGGATAACGCTCTCAAATCCCACCCTAGGTGTACCCTGGTTCGATCTCTCAGTCAATCCCTGGGTTCTCATACACTCCAACCTCACACGTTATCAACACCTTTAAACCTCTCGAAAAGAACTCAAACCTCCAAAATCACCCCCGAAACTCTCAAAAAAACTCACAATCTACGGTAAATATCCACTTCTTTTATCAATTAAGAAGAGAAATTATCATAGGCATTAGTGAGAATCGGGTACCAAAGTGGATGTGAGTGTGTGGATGGAGTCTCGTGTCATGGTGTATTACAACCCACACACAATATAACATGTCAGGAGGTATGGAGGTCCCTTTCGCTTGCCACGTCATCACCGAACAGGAAGGAAAACATGACACTAAAATAATTTATATGTGTGTGTGTGTGTGTGTGTGTGTGTGTGTGTGTGTGTGTGTGTGTGTGTGTGTGTGTGTGTGTGTGTGTGTACAGTTGATTAGTTCATTCTGACGTGCATACCTGTGTGTTAAACCTGACAAAACATTTATGTATAACCCCTTTCTCTCTTTCTTTCTAAACCCCCTCTATCTACCATCTATCTAGCTATCTATCCATCTATCTATCCATCCATTTATCTATCTATCTATCTATCTATCTATCTCATCTCCTCCTCAAAACTTTCATTTACACACTAATGGGTTTTTTCCTCTTCCTCCTCCTCCTCCTGCTAAGCCTCCTCATTCTCCTCCTCATTCTCCTCCTCTTCCTGCTAATCCTTTTACGCTTTGTGGCTCCATCATCACGATCCTTTTACCTCTTTCTATTGACACTATGCTTTCTCCGCCTCCTCCTCCTCCTCCTCCTCCTTCCGCCAACACCATTCACGGAGTTTGAGATCACTTTCTAGGACGGCAAGAGTCACGCTGCATCACACTCTCTAATGAAAGGGAATTGGAACCTTTTGTGGTGTGATGATTGATACTCTCTCTCTCTCTCTCTCTCTCTCTCTCTCTCTCTCTGGAGGTCTGTGATGTCCCTGAGTGAGTGTCTGTTTCTGTCTGTTGCTTCGTAAGCTGTGTTTATTCTTTTGCACACACACACACACACACACACACACACACACACACACATGTCAATATTTGCATACATATACTACACGCATATACTATTACACATACATACATACATCCATACAGTCATACGTACATAACATACATGCATACATACATACATACTTACAAACCAACATCCAAGCAGCGTTTCAGGGGCAGTAAAGCCTCTCTTCACAACACTGGCCCGCCCTCCTATGTCTACAGTCAAATTGCTCGTTCATCCATCCATCCATCCATCCAACAATCCATTTATCGATCCATCCTACTATCCATCCATCCATCCATCCATCCATCCAACAATCCATTTATCGATCCATCCTACTATCCATCCATCCATCCATCTAACCAGCCATCCATCATCCAACAATCCATTTATCGATCCATCCTACTATCCATCCATCCATCCATCCAAGCATCCATCCAACAATCCATTTATCGATCCATCCTACTATCCATCCATCCATCCATCCATCATTCACAGTACACCATCACAACTATGTCTTAAAAATATATGAATAATCACTATCTATTCGAACCAATGAAGTGATGGTGCTTATAGTGACGACTTAAAACCACTCAGCCATTTCCGCATCAGATACTCGAACCAGGGAACTCATGACTATTATTCCCACTTGCTAACCACTCTGCCATCTCCCCATCCCAGACACTCGAATCAAGGAACTCATGACTGTTATTCACACATGATAACCACTCAGCCACCTCCTCATCTGAGACACTCGAACCAGGGAACGCATGACTGTTATTCACACATGATAACCACTCAGCCACCTCATCTTCACGTTCAGTAGATCGTCTCGTGGCTATAAATCTTCTTCAAGTTTCCATTTAGTTAAAAATTTCTCTAACCACGACCACTTATATGCCAGACCAGTATACTTAACACTCCACCACCCTAGAATCTTACCATTGATTATCGTGGATTACCTGAAGATTACCTGGGTATTTCACCTGATGATTAAGACACTTGAGGTAGGTTAGGTTAGCGTTAGGTTAGGTTAAATTAGATCGGGTTAGGTTAGGTTAAGGTTGATTAAGTTAGGTTAAATTAAATCGGGTTAGCGTTAGGGTGGTTGATCTTACAGTGATATAAGCTGGGGTGTCTAATCTTCATGTGACCCAAGATAATGCACAAAGAGGATTCGAAGCCACGACCTCAAGACCAACACAATGAATCTCTTCCACCACTTCATTCGTGTGTGTGTGTGTGTGTGTGTGTGTGTGTGTGTGTGTGAACCTTTCCTCATCATAGTCATTGTATTGCAGAAAAGTTTTACGCAATACTTGAGTACATATACGCGGACCAGTGTGAGGCGGTGGAAACTTGACGCATTATTAACGCATTCCTGAGATATAAATGGTGTGAACTTCTACACAGTGCTACGCGTTTCAGACATTTACGCATTCTAGACATAAATGCATTCTAGACATTTATGCATTCCATTACTCGTTTCCAGACATATATGTGCTCCAGACATTTCTCGTTCTAGACAGTTGTGCATTCCAGACATTTACGCATCCCAGACACCTACAACATGCCATACTCACATTCCAGACCATTAATAACGCGTTCTACATGCATGGAAAGTTACTGAAATAGACCTCAGAACAGAACATTATTTCACACACACACACACACACACACACACACACACACACACACACACACACACACACGTATAGTTAAGACCTCTCTACACACTGTCTACAACACACACCACCACGAGACATCAAACAAGTACAGACAAGTTTTCACCATGAGCGTAATGCACAGTGTACACGCGAGGTGACAGTAACACGAGCAGGGTGTTCCGTTCAGTACGATTTATTTACATCCGATGAGATGATTAGTTTTTTTAAAAAAATTTTTTCACCTTTATATAATATTCCATTTATTTACGACTTTTCTTATTTTTTTCTATGTTTACGTTCGTTGTGTAAGTTTGATTTTTTTTACTTTTTTTTTACATTTTTACACAATTTACTATTCATTTACGTGTTTTCTTTGTTATGAGAAATCACTATCCCTTTCTCTCTATATTTACATTCGTTAAGTCGATACCTTTCATTTTTTAAAGTTTTTTTTTATTACACTTTTTTTTACAACTCGGGAATAAATCAAGAGTTCGTAAATTGTCTGTGTCTCATGGTCGAAAAAAGTCAACAACAACAATAACGTGTTCGCGTCTCGGTCCGGAAAGAAATTAAGTGAAAAATGAAGTTCGATAATGACATAAAATTGTGTGATTGAGTTTTGGTGAAGAGATTGGTAGAATTATCGAAAGTGTGTGTGTGTGTGTGTGTGTGTGTGTGTGTGTGTGTGAGAGAGAGAGAGAGAGAGAGAGAGAGAGAGAGAGAGAGAGAGAGAGAGAGTACAACGCTCTATATCTCACGGTTTAACGGGAAGTGACAGCGTGTTGTGTAAGAATCCTGAAATGTAATGTACAATATATTCAATTTACCAACTCGAGCGAGACGCGAATAATCCTTTCTCCCTCTACTGTTTATTTATCTTCCCTGTTTCTCTCCCTTTGTTAACCTCTCTTTTGTTTTTATCCCCTAATCTCTCTCTCTCTCTCTCTCTCTCTCTCTCTGTAATGGAAGAAAGCATAAGAAAGAGGGCGTGGCTACAACCCATCTCCCATCTACGTCATCACTTTCCCTTCCCAATCAGGTGCGGGCGCTGGTCCACCACGTGTCGCCCCTCTTCCTCAGTCGTCGACCAGGATATGATGTCACAGCTCCGTGAACACTACTCCACCAATGACGAGTTTATCGCAGCGTGACGTAACGGTGTGAATTACTAATCACGAGCTATTAAAATACACACAGGAGCAACGTCATCGCTTAATAACTGACAATATTGATGCTTAAAAAAAAATATATATATACAGTACATCACTATTATATGTCATTAGTAAAATCTAGCCAAATATGAACCGTTAAATATATATATATAGCTTTCAACACGCGCTGTGGTTCTGTGAAGTGATTGAGTAAGTGTAATAAGTGCTAATAACCAGACGCTCTTCCTCAACCTTCAGCACAGCATTTAGAGCGTAAAACATAAACACTTTTACCTAATATATATATAGGCCTACACAGTTTGAAGCAGGTAAGAAGATAGCGTAGTGTGATGACTCTCTCTCTCTCTCTCTCTCTCTCTCTCTCTCTCTCTCTCTCTCTCTCTCTCTCTCTCTCTGGTGCTTTACATGTTCTTTATATCTTATTGATAAAATAAAACCCAAACATAACCCCCCTTTCACTGAGGAGCGAATTATAAACACATATTTCAACACTGAGGAACACAAGGGGACACCTGCCCAGGGGTACACCATCTGTAGTAACCTGTGTCTGGGTGTACCTGGGGCTGTGTACATGTACCTGTACGTGTGTGAGTGTACCTGTGGCTGTGTATGTGTACGTGTGGACTGTACGTGTGAATGTACCTGCGGTTGTGTACCTGCACGTATCTGAGTGTACCTGCGTCGTCTACCTATTTATCGTGGTAGTGTTTGGTGACTATTGGTATGGTTGACTGGCTATCACAGGGGTAACTCGCCAACACGGAATGGATCCATCTTGAGGCAGAATGATAATATCTGGTCAATTCAGTGTGCTTCTTGCATACACACAATTAGTATCAATTTCATATATTTTCAGTCACTCGTTCGTATATATACTTCCCCTACCGTGTTTCCTGTGTTTACTCGTGAACAAAACAGATAAATTCGACAAACTGTGCTGGATAACCTGCTACAGTGACCGCGCCTTACACAGTTCCTCCTTATTGTGACGCTGTGAGGTTAAGTTAAGTTAGAACGGATCAGATTAGATGGAACAAAACACAACACCCAGAGAAGCCCAACAAACTGTGCCGGATTACTTGCTACAGTGCTCGCGCCTAATCACAGTTCCTGCTTTTAATGACTCCCGTTAAAATTCACACAGCGACAGCGAAGTTAGCGTCGTGGTTATGAGGCAACGCTGAACACCGGATAATCACTACACGTTCACTGAGGAGCTGCAATTCCTCTCGGTTATGTGACGTGATGGAAGTCTTTTTAAAGTGACGTCGTTCTCGAGGAAGCGGAGAGAGAGAGAGAGAGAGAGAGAGAGAGAGAGAGAGAGAGAGGATGTCGTGGTGGTGGTGGTGACTAGTGGGCGACCGTCAGCCAGTCAGTGATTGGTTTCTATACTACCAACGAACAACAAGAACAATAAAACAACAAGAATGACAAGAAAAACGACAATAAAAGAGAAGAAGAAAGAGAGAAGAAAATATAAGACCAGGCATCTTAGGTCTCAGTCCCTCTGCTGGAGCTATAATGTTCCAGAGCGAGGGATACACACACCTCAGCTGACTCACGACAACACGAGGTATACCATAGTCATGTCACTTTCTCCCTATTCTTTTGTCAACTGCCTGCTTAGTCTCTATCTATCTATCTTCCTATCTATCTATATCTATCTTCATATGTATCTCTATCCATCTATCTATCTCTATCTATCCTTCTTTACACCTTCGATGAAATCTCCATAAAAAAAATCATCATAGTTACCCCGAATCGGATTTTCAAGACCCGTTTTCTCTCACCACCATAGAAAACTAGACTTGTGGAGGACATACTTTCTTAAACGTTATACGATTGATTATATTCACTATTTTTCTTTGTACCTTTATAATATATCAAGTTGGGAATGTCAATGTTCATATTATTATTATTATTATTATTATTATTATTATTATTATTATTATTATTATTATTATTATGTTGGCGCGTGTTTGTTGTCCAGGGTTGAGTGAGCGGAGATGGATGGTGTTGGCTGGTGTAATGAGCGTCGGTGTTCGCTTTGATAAATAATAATAATTGTTTGTGTTACGTTTGTTGTTATAGATGAAGAGTCACAGTAAGAAGAAAAGGTGGTGGCGAAGAATGTTGGTGTGGCGAAACTATCTGTCTATCTCTTTCGTCATTATGTCCTTCTCTTATCTCTCTATCCCTTTCTACTCTCCTACAACTACCTTCTGTTCATGTTCCTTCTCTTACTGTAGTTCTCTCTCTCTGTACAAACTTCCCTCTCTTTTTATCTCTCTCTCTCTCGGTCCTCCTGTTCGCACAAAGATTAAACAACAACACAATAGGAATATTTCAGGACAAACCCATCCATAGCCATATCCAATCAGCTTCAAAACCATCCTTCCTGACCTTACTGATAGCACTGTTCCGCGCGGGGGAATATATACGTGTGTCTTAACGCCACTATCAATGACCAACTTTTAACGTTCTTAATCCTCAAACACACTAACAAAAAAATCATTCATTCTCTAACACTTATTTCTCCCCTGGTAGATGTTGTTCAAGAGCTGCCTGACGGTGGTGCTGCTGGTGGTGGTGCTGGCTGGAAGGGGTGACGGCACCTTCTTCATGAACAGGGGAAAATATCGACCTCCTCCCAAGTGTGTTCCTATTATAGAGTACCGCACCATGTATCGAACTGAGGTTATTGAGGTAGGTTGGTCTGGTGGTGAGTGTGTGGTGGGAGTAAGGGATGTTGTAGTGTGGTGGTGGCGTTGAGTAGAGGATGTTGTAGTGTTGTGGTGGTGGTGTTGTTGAGTAGAGGATGTTGTAGTGTGGTGTAGCAGTGGTGTGGTGGTACTGGTGTGAGAAGTAGGGGATGTTGAGGGTAGTGTGGTGGTGGTGGTGGTGGTGGTGATGGTGTGTGGTGGTGGTGGTGTGTGGTGGTGGTGGTGGTGGTGGTGGTGGTGTGTGGTGGGTGGTGGTGTGGTGGTGTGGTGTGGTGTGGTGTGAGGAATAGTGGTGGTGGTGAGGAGTAGGGGATGTTGTAGTTGTGTGGTGGTGGTGTTGGAGGAGTAGGGGATGGTGATGGTGGTGTTGAGGTGCAGGAGATGTTGTAGTGGTGGTGGTGTTGAGGAGCAGGGATGGTGGTGGTGGTAGTGTAGAGATGTTGTAGTGTGGTGGTGGAGTAGGGAATGTTGTAGTGTTGTGTGGTGGTGATGGTGATGTGGTGGTGTTGAGGGTAGTGGATGTTATAGTGTTGTGTTGGTAATGGCGAGGTTGTGGTGGTAACGGGGGTGGTGGTGTTGAGGGGTAGTGGATGTTGTAGTGTGGTGGTAGTGGTGTTGTGGTGGTGTTGAGAAGAGGATGTTGTAGTGTGGTGGTAATGGTGTTGTGGTGGCTGTTGAGAAGAGGATGTTGTAGTGTGGTGGTGACGGTGTGAAGGAGTATTGGATGTTGTAGTGTAGTAGTGGTGGTAGTGGTGGTGTAGGTGGTGGTGGTGTAGGTGGTGGTGGTGTGGTGACGGTGGTGTGGTGATGTGGTGGTAGTGTTAAGGAGTGGTATAATGGTCAGCATGCTCGCCTCGCAAGTCGGGCGGATCAGGGTGAAACTAGGGGCAAATTTCTTGACGCCATTTGCCTCTGTTTACCCAGCAGTAATTTGCGGATCGTGTTCCGGGGTAATGGTTAGCCAGTGCAGTTGGCGAGTTGTCCGGTCTTCTTGGACTATTCCTTGACACTGGGTCATGCAGCTCGTTAACTCAGGATGTGGTTGTTGTGTTGGCGACAGCTTCTACACCTTAAACAAATTCACGCCCAGGTGGCCCGTGGGCCGGCCATCCTTGTTACACGAGGGGCAACCATTATTATTATTATTTAGGAGTAGGGGATATTGTGGTGGTGGTGTTGGTGTGGTGGTGTTGATGGTGGTGGTGGTGTTGATGGTGTGGGTGTTGGTGTGGTGGTGTTGGTGGTGTTGGTGTTGATGGTGTGGTGTTGGTGTGGTGGTGTGGTGGTGTTGATGGTGTGGTGGTGTTGATGGAGTGGTGGTGTTGATGGAGTGGTGGTGTTGATGGTGTGGTGGTTTTGATGGTGTGGGTGGTGTTGATGGTGTGGTGTTGATGGTGCGGTAGTGGTGTTGAAGAGTAGGGGATGTTGTAGTGGTGGTGTTGGTGTAGTGGTGTTGATGATATGGTGGTGGTGTTGAGGAGTAGGGGATGTTGTAGTGTTGGTGTGGTGGTGTTGATGGTGCGGTGGTGGTGTTGATGTGTGTGGTGGTGTTGGTGTGGTGTTGATGTGTGTGGTGGTGGTGGTGTTGATGTGTGTGGTGGTGTTGGTGTGGTGGTGTTGATGTGTGTGGTGGTGTTGATGTGTGTGGTGGTGTGTGATGTGGTGGTGGTGTGTGATGTGTGTGTGTGGTGATGTGTGTGGTGGTGTTGATGTGTGGTGGTGTTGATGTGTGTGGTGGTGTTGGTGTGGTGGTGTTGATGTGTGATGGCGTGGTGATGGTGTAAAGGAGTAGGGGAAATTGTAGTGTGGTGGTGAGTATGGGATGTTAGAGTGTGGTGAAGGTGTCGAGGAGTAAAGGCTGGTGGTGTGGTGGTGGTGGTGTGGTGATGGTGTGGTGATGGTGAGGATGTGGCAGTAAATGTGGTGATACGGATGATGGCGCAAAAAGGAGAGAAAGTGAGATAAATAAATAAAGCGAGAAAGAACGAATGATTGAGAGAAGGAAAGAAAGAGAGAGAAAGAGAGAGAATACTCACAATAATCAGCTGTGACTCGCATCACTTTCCCTCTGTTTACAAACATTAGTCAGCTGATCTGAGATGAGTTCACCTTGCCGTCCAGATTATCAAAAGAGCATTAAATGTATAAACAATTTCCTAAACAGCTTTCTCCTTATGCCACAATACAAAGACAATAACCAAGATGGCGTCATAACTGCACTGAAACTCTTTGAAATTAACGAAACTCTCAGCACCCCACCTTAGAGACTGAAGCTTTGAGACGGGAAACTGAATCAGGCGAATCATCCTCACTGTTGACAAGGGAAAGTAACTCTCATGTCACTTCTTACTTTCCACTGTTGAAACATTGCCTGTCATTTTCTCTTCCTCTCTCTTTCCCTTTCTTTAAAAACGGAAGACGATATAAGCGGGTGAATTTGAGCTCTCTCTCTCTCTCTCTCTCTCTCTCTCTCTCTCTCTCTCTCTCTCTGTATCTATTTACAATTCCCTTTTTCTAGATATTATTTAGAGTAATCTAATTTTGGTGTTATTTCTTAAAGAGTTTGTACTGTGAGATAGATAGATAGATAGATAGATAGATAGATAGATAGATAGATAGATAGATAGATAGACAGGCTAACTGAGTGATAAAGTACAGGTTACAACACTAACTTACACACCCTCTGTCACTTCCTACAGCAACCCGTCTACAAGACAGTGTACCGGACGCAGGTGGTCCCTACTACCTTGTACGAGACGGTATACAAGACGGTGAACCAGGTGCAGTACTCGACCCAGTTTGTGCCCCGGTACGTGACCACCACGGACTACAGGACCCGGTACAGCACCCAGATCATCTACTCCACCAGTTACACAGTGCAGTACGAGCCGGTCTACATCACCACCACTGACTATGTCCCCTCCTACGTCACCACCACCGAGCTGTCCTACCAGTATGAGACACAGACCAAGTTCCAGACCGAGTACTCGACGGTGGTACAGCCCCAGTACGTCACCACCACGACCTACCAGACCGAATACCAGACCCAGTACGAGACCAGGTTCCAACCCCAGTACGTGACGGTGACTACCACCCGGGAGAGTTACCAGACCCAGTGTGGCCAGGGAGGACCTCAACAGGGGTATGGAGTGCCGCAGATCTCTCCTGCCCCGGTACAGCAGTCATACGGCGCCCCTCCGGTACCTCAGGATTCCTACGGCGCCCCTCCAACACCCCAGGATTCCTACGGCGCCCCTCCAACACCCCGGAATTCTTACAGAGCTCCCCCAGCTCTTCAGGAATCCTACGGCGCCCCTTCAGCACCCCAGGAATCCTACAGAGCTCCCTCAGCTCCTCGACAATCCTATAGCGCCCCTCCAGCCCCCCAACAGTCCTATGGAGCTCCCACAGCTCCTAAGCAGTCCTACAACGCACCTGCAGCACCCCAGGAATCTTACGGAGCCCCTCAAGCACCTCAGGAATCCTACGGGGCCCCTCAAGCACCTCAGGAGTCCTACGGGGCCCCTCAAGCACCTCAAGAGTCCTACGGGGCCCCTCAAGCACCTCAGGAGTCCTACGGGGCCCCTCAAGCACCTCAGGAGTCCTACGGGGCCCCTCAAGCACCTCAAGAGTCCTACGGGGCCCCTCAAGCACCTCAGGAGCCCTACGGGGCCCCCCAAGCAATCCAGGAGTCCTACGGGGCCCCTCAAGCTCCCCAGGAATCATACAGGGCCCCTCAAGCACCACAGGAGTCCTACGGGGCCCCTCAAGCACCCCAGGAGTCCTACGGGGCCCCTCAAACACCTCAAGAGTCCTACGGGGCCCCTCAAGCACCTCAAGAGTCCTACAGAGCTCCTGAACCACCAGCGCCCCTCTATAATGTTCCCCCACCACCAGCTTCACAGGAGTCTTATGGAGCGCCCCCACGAGAGTCCTTCGCATCCCCCCCTGTAGCTTCACAAGAATCCTACAGGGCACCACAAGACTCCTACGAAGCACCACAACAATCCTACGAAGCACCACAACAATCCTACGAAGCACCACAACAATCCTACGAAGCACCACAACAATCCTACGAAGCACCACAGCAATCCCATGAAGCACCACAGCAATCTTACGAAGCACCACAGCATCCTACGAAGCACCACAGCAATCCCATACGGCGCAAGGCACCACAGCAGCACCACACAGCAATCCTACGAAGCACCACAGCAATCCATGAAGCACCACAGCAACTACGAAGCACTGCAACAATCCTACGCACCGGTAACAATCCTACGAAGCACCGCAACAATCCTGCACGAAGCACCACAGCAATCCTACGAAGCACCACAGCAATCCTACGAAGCACCACAGCAATCCCCCGAAACACCGCAACAATCCTACGAAGCACGCCAACAACCACGAAGCACCACAGCAATCCCACGAAGCACCACAACAATCCTGCATGAAGCACCGCAACAATCCTACGAACACCGCAACAATCCTACACCACAACAACTACGAAGCACCACAACAATCCTACGAAGCACCACAACAATCCTACGAAGCACCGCAACAATCCTACGAAGCACCACAGCAATCCTACGAAGCACCACAGCAATCCTACGAAGCACCGCAACAATCCTACGAAGCACCACAACAATCCTACGAAACACCAAGGGATTCCTACCTCCCACCTCCCCCTCCTACTGCCTCAGAAGGACCTCACGGGGCCTCGAATGACTTTGGCCTTGGTCCTAACAGCTTCGGGACGTTCGTAAGTGGTAACGCTGGGGGCTCCTTCGCCGTGTACAGAGCCCAGAGGAAGAGGGAACTAACGGAAGGTGAGATAACTCTGGTGAAGAAGATACTGGCCGATAACACTGCCAGTAACGAGGCGAAGGAAGATGTAACGAAGGAGAAATAAAATAAAGGAGGAAGTGTGTAACGAAGGAGAAATAAAATAAAGGAGGTGACAAAGTAAATAGTGATAAACGAAAAAAAGAAGACAAGAGACAAAGCAAAAAAGGAGATGAACGAGAAGTAAGATAGAAGGGAGAAGAAAAATATGGAGTATTGTTATGGTTAAGACGATAATTATGAACTTAACTAACAGTGTCACTGGTGGGTTGAAGGATAAACGCCAGGCACTAGAGAATGCTCGTGCTGGAGTTGAATATACGGGACTATCAGTGTGTGTGTCTTTGAGTAAATGTTTTATTGTTAGGTGAAAATATTTGTAAATACACAAAAGTAAACAACAATTAGCCACAAGCTGCGGTAGTGAAGAGTGTGCGGGTCACACAGGCTGGGGTGGGCCACGGGCAAGTGTGTCAGTGAGTCAGTCTGGTTGTCAGTCATGAGTGTTAACTTCTGAGTAACGGAGCTCAGTGTGTGTTCACAATAAACCATAGTAACAATATATGAGTAGTGTAAAAAATATGTAAATTAGTGATTTACATAGTGTTATTTTACGTAAATATTACGAAAATTATACTAGAGTAGTTTTAAGATTTTTATAGATTTTGTTAATACCTGGAGCCAAGATATACTTATATATTACGGCTCTATTTACAATGTATAGTTGTACAGCCTATCACTGTTAATGCTCTCAAACATTTATATATATAACTCATGTTTATATGTTGTGCCTATCACTGTTAATGCTCTCAAACATTTATATATATAACTCATGTTTATATGATCAAACTGATTATAAAGCCAAAAACGTATTATTTTACTTTTATAAAAAATATAAAATAAATCATAAACTCAGAACAAATATAAAATATTTTGCTTCATAATTAGTCAACTGTACATTTCCTTATTGCTCACTAACACTGCCACTAACACTACCACCACCACTAACACTACCACCACCACTAACACTACCACCATCACTAACACTACCACCACCACTAACACTACCACCATCACTAACACTACCACCACACAACACTACCACCACCACTAACATTACCACCATCACTAACACTACCACCATCACTACAACACCACCACCATCACTAACACCACCACCATAAACACCACCACCACCACCAACACCACCACCATACCAACACCACCACCATCACTAACACTACCACCATCACTAACACTCACTAACAATTACACTACCACCATCACTATCACCACACCAACACTACCACCATCACTATTTTCACTACCACCACCACTAACACTACCACCACCACTAACACTACCACCACCACTAACACTACCACCATCACTAACACTACCACCATCACTAACACTACCACCATCACTAACACTACCACCATCACGAACACTACCACCACCACTAACACTAGCACTAACACTACCACCATCACAACCATTCGGACTCGGAAGCTAGTTAAGAAATCAAAACTACCTTTAAGCTGACTTGACATTTATAAAACCTACCCCAAACACAACCTAACTTAACCAAACTTATACCTAATTGAGCAGAACTTAACCCAGCCTCCCAAAAAGATTCTTAACCATAACTACTCCTACCATACCGTAACTTAACCCAAGCAGAAAATAGCTTAACCTGACCTCAAACTAATCTTAACCTAACCTAACCATGACTAACATCTACTCCCCAACACATACATAGTACACACCCCTATACATTACACTTCCCTCCATATCCTTCCTACACCCACTCCTACACCCCACATTCAAACCCTACACACCTTTCCACCCTCCCCTACAGTACACTTACACCCTAATCATTGGCTAACTTCCCCAGTCCCGTGTGTACTCTTAAGTGTACAAGGCTGGCCATTACTCTGTGTACAGTTTACGCGCAATAAAGTATTTGTTCTGTGATAACGAAAACATTAACGATAAATAATAATAATAATAAAAATAATAATAATAATAATAATAATAATAATAATAATAATAATAATAATAATAATAATAATAATACGGATACCAATATCAATAAGTAACGTTGTGATTGTAATAATTATCAAGTAATAAGAATATAATAATAAATCATAATTATTCATTAATAATAATTAAATATAAAATAACTACAATTAATCGACAAGTACAGTAATAACCAATAATTACAAGAAATAACAATACTAACAAAAAGATAACATCCAATCAAGGAATATTTGTCAACAAGATCAAATAATCGCCAAAATAAACCCAGTAATTAAAACATTCTTAACTTACGACTTATACGAATATATCAATAATTAAGCTACGTAATAATTCGTTAACTGACCTTACCAATAGACAAACAATCATAAAACAATAATTATTAAGATAATATTAAGTTTTGTTGAGTTTTTTTATATAAATATTAATAAATACTTACAGTTGGCAACAGGTGTGACGTCATAGCCTCCTTCCATCGCTTGCTTCCCGTTCTTTATCACAGTAAAATTAAAGTTCCTCGCCGGTAATTACACTCACTATTACTAATTATTCACTAATTATGTCATTTAATTCACTAAAACTAGTTAAGAGTTATATAACGTCTTGGTGAGTACAATCATGCGTATTTAAAGTCCACAACAGCACACACATGGCCGGCCACCCAGTGTTTGTTGTCACTTGGAGTAGCCCTTTAATTTTCCTTCTTTGAAGAGTTTTCGAAGCTTTTCACCGTATAATTCTTACCTCACAATGTTCTATAATGTTTCTTCTCGCTTATATTTATAAATTTAGAGGGACAAAAGTCCGTATTGTCGTTTTATTCACAGAAAACTGACATCAACAACGAACTCAACTTACATTCACTTTGGTCCGCTTGGCGTAAAGCGATACATCTTCACGAAATTATCTTATTATTTAAAATTGTATATATCATGACCCCACTACATCGTAAAATAACAAAAAAAACACAAAATATAAAAAGATAAAGTTTAGGACAACAAATATTACGGAAAATATAGTTTTTAGTGGATATAATAACGTGGTGGTGTGAGGCGGTGACTTGTTGACACTTGACGATACACCTTAGGACAGTTGACCAGAGGAAGGCTGGTAACTGGCTGTCTGTCATCTCTGTTTCTTTGGTAAAATTATACACTGTGATAAACACGGAATGAGAACCAATAGAAAAATAAAATAAAACGAGGGTTGATAGACGAAAAAATTGCCACCATCTCATAGTATATATATACGCAATAAAAACACGTTATATTGATCATATATTTAAGCAAATAAATATTGCGTTTCATATATACTGTATAATATATATATTTCTCTTATATTTTACTACGGTCTGTTATACAATTATCATACATCAATATATACAGAGGGATGTAGGTAAACGTAGGTCTTTCTGGGCCCTTAGTCTCAATGGGCCCTTAGTCATAATGGGCCCTTAGTCTTAATGGCCCCCAGTCCTAATAAACCCCAGAAGGCCCCATTTCGAATAGGGCCCTTTATTGAATGACCTGGGCATAATGTACCCCAATTACAACAGGTTTCATTCCTATTTAGGCACAGTCCTCATTAGCCCCATTCCCAACAGACCCCAACCTAACTTAACCAATGTTACTGTGGACCCATTAGAGCTGTGGCCAATTCCAACTGGGGCCTATTAGAATTGCGGCCCATTACAGACTGGAGCCAATTACACACTGACACCCAATTAGATTAAACCAGAATAGAACCCCTTAAAACTAGATCCTATTAGAACTGGGGCCTATTAGTACTGGGGCCTACTATAACTGGGGCCTATTAGGACTGGGGCCCAATTGACCAGATACCATACCTGAAAACACAGTTTATATAATATAATGATCAAAGATAAACATGTGAGTGGTTTTATATACTGGTCTAGTCAACATACATACATACATACACAAATAAATACATACACGCAAATAAATACATACATACATACATACATACATACATACATAATAACCCTCCCTTAACTTAATATACACAAATAACTATCCATCAATTCTGACCTAAATTTTAACACCAAAACAACACCCACAAAATGGACTCCAAAATGTGCCGAGACTGTAGATAGATAAATAAATAAATAAATAAATAGTTAAATAAATAAATTATACATATCAATCTATGTATCTATCCTATCCCCCTTTCGTAAAATATTTCACTTTACTTAGAAATTAAAACATAAATACACAAATTCTTTCGTTTCCCCCCAAAATTCACGAGTTTCCCCTAAAAGAAGAAAACGAATTAAATAAATATCAAAAAAGAAAACGTATCTTGCTTCCTACCTGATAACATTCAACCATCTCACGTCTTGATGAGCTTTCACTTCCCAATTAGAAACCGCATTAAGATGAGCGAGAGGTTTCTAAAGTTCTCTATTTTGGTAGAAGTTGAGTAGTTTATTTTTTATTTGTGGTTTCTGTTTCCTGGTTTTCATTTTATGTTAGTCTAGAAACCACATATATCAAGAGTGAAGGTTTCTAAGTTCTCTATTTCATTAAATGTTACACTGGTTTAGTCTCCTGCTGAAGTTCTTTATTTTTTGGTGGTTCCTGTTGACTGGTTTTCTTTGTAGTGTATAGAAACCACATCAAATGTTAAGGGTTTTTATGTTCATTCACTCTCGTTTTGGTGTTTTCCTCCTGTTTTCTTTTTCTGTTGTTTAGAAACCATATGTCGCCTGAATGGTTTCTTTCTTCTTTCAGTCGTGCCTTCTTAAACCAGGTTTCTAATCATGATAACAACTCACTCTTTGTTTTCTATTTCAGTTGTACCTCATTTACCGTTTTCTAAAGACTGTTCTCTATACCCGGGTATTGCCTGAAAATTCCTGAGTTGTCTACTACACTGTGGTTGGTTTCTAAAAAATACCAGAAACACTTTTTATTCACTGCTACACTGATGGAGATTTCTGTGGTTGGTTTCTATGGTTTCTATTGACATAATTTTCATTCAGATGTCGTTCTTTAAAGCAGGATTTATGTTCTACGGTTTTCATTCCCCTGGTTTCTATCTTACCCTAAAGTAATCACCCTTTTGGGACCGTTCTCTAAACCTGGACAACACGCATTGGTTCCTTTGTTCTCTATTTCCTTGGTTCTAAAGTCTAAGTCCCAGATTGTTTTCTTTTTTCGTCCATATTCAACCTCAGCGACCGGTTTCTAAAGCTGCATATTTTTATCTTGAGAACATCTGGTTTTAATTCACATATGGAGAAAAGTTTCATTGTGTTTTCTAATTACTTAATCACCCAAAGAATGGTTTTTACTTACACCACCACAACGAAAACCAACAAGTTCTCTACGTTTTCCAATTCAAAACTCTCTCACTCACCTTTTTAAATCCGTTCTCTAATAGCCAAACCATCACCCAGCGTTCTCTTCCATCTCAGCGGGCTCTAGTATCGTCTCCGTTCTCTCTGTAATGTTCTCTGCGTTCTCTTATCTCTCACGCTACAGGTTCTAGTTGGGTTTCTTCCTGTTTAGAAACCAGACTTGCATCGGTTCTTTTCTGCCCTTCATAGGTACTGGACCCCGGTAGGTGAAAACAAAGGAGGGGTCGTAGTTCTCTGGCTCTTGGAGATAACTGGAGGAGATAATGAGAGATAATTGGTGAGATAATGAGATATATAGTACCTGTGGGAGATAATGAGAGATACCTGCGGGAGATAATGAGAGATACCTGTGGAAGATAATGAGATAAACCTGGGAGAGATAATGAGAGATACATGGTGTGACACACACACACACACACACACACACACACACACACACACACACACACATACACACACTCTTGAACAGGTGATAATATACTGTAATTTTACACATTAGAAGGAGTAACTCACCTACAGAAGGAGTACCTCACCTACAGGAGTACCTCACCTACAGGAGCAACTCACCTACAGGAGTGCCTCACCTAGAAGGAGTACACCTACAGGAGTACCTCACCTACAGAAGGCCTCACCTACAGGAGTACCACCTACAGGAGTACCTCACCTACAGGGTACCTCACCTACAGGAGTAACTCACCTACAGGAGTGCCTCACCTACAGGAGTAACTCACCTGCAGGAATTTCACCTACAGGAGTAACTCACCTACAGGAGTACCTCAGAATGCCTCACCTACAGAAGGAGTACTACTACCTTACCTATAGGGTAACTCACATACAGGAGTACCTCACCACAGAAGGAGTAACTCACCTACAGAAGGTAACTCACACTGGAAGGAGTACGTCACCTACAGAAAGTACGTCACCTGTACGTCACCTTGTCACCTACAGAAGGACCTACAGAAGGAGTACCTCACCTACTCACAAAGGAGCAACCTACAGAAGGAGTACCTCACCTACAGAAGGAGTAACTCACCTACAGAAGGAGTACGTCACCTACAGAAGGAGTACGTCACCTACAGAAGGAGTACCTCACCTACAGAAGGAGTACCTCACCTACAGAAGGAGTACCTCACCTGTAAGCGTCCTCGGAGACGTTGATGCGGCCCTTTTCTCCCGTCGTCTCTGTCCTGGAGGTGATATTGACAGTGTTGCCAAATAGACAGTACCTCGGCATCCTCTGTCCAATCACCCCCGTCACCGCCTCCCCCGAGTGTATCCCGATGGTGATGTGCTGTCGGGGATAGGATAGGGGGATGAGAGAGAGAGAGAGAGAGAGAGAGAGAGAGAGAGAGAAGAATGAGAGAATGAATAGGGCTTCTCTCTCTCTCTCTCTCTCTCTCTCTCTCTCTCTCACAGGGGAAGAAAGAGGAACCTGGTTAACTTCTGCTCGTGTGTCTGTAATGAGGTGTCTTCTGTAAACTGGAGACATATTGCTTTCCTTCTCTCTCTCGCCTTCCTCTTATTCTTCTTTCATCATTTTCTCCATCCTCCTTTTATACATACCCTCATTCCTACTCTCCTTAGTCTATCCCTCCTTCTCTTCTTCTTCCCCTCCCTTCCTCCCATTCTCTTTTCGCTCTCTTCTCTACTTCCATCCATTTATCCTTACTCCTTCTTACCTCTCTTTCTACTCTTCCTACATCCGTACTTCCCTCTCTTCCATTCCTTCCTCCCTCTCTCCCATCTAACCATCCTTCCATACCTTTTCTCTCTTCTCTCCCTCCCCCCTCCTCCTCTCTTTATCCCCATCTAACCATCCTTCCTCCTTCCCTCCCTCCCATCCTTTCCTCACTCCCCCTCCTTCCCTCCTCCCTCCTTTCCTCCTCCCATCCTTCCCTCCCACTACCACCACACGCTGACCATCGACTATCACGCCGGAAGCCTTGTCCATCATGTCGAGGGCCAGGTTACCAATACAACGGGCGTGATGGACACATGTTTCAGGCAGTCCGCTCACGGCCATGTACTTGTCCCCTACCGTCTCTACCTGTGGGGGTTACCGGAATAGATAGATAGATAGATAGATAGATAGAGTACAGAAACAATACAATCAACGTGACCTGACCTCTATCACTGTGACCTTACAATAAACCTTGACCTAATAACACCATTACTCTACAGTGGAACAAAAATGACCTTAAAATTACCTCTATACTTGACCTGACCTGAAAATAACCTTTGTACTTGACCTTACAATGACCTTTGTACTTGACTTGACCTTAAAATGACCTTTCTAATTGACCTGACCTTAAAATGACCTTTCTACTTGACCTGAGTTTCTAGTGACTTCTGTACTTGACCTTAAAATTACCTTTCTACTTGACCTGACCTTGTATACGTTGGGGTTCTTGACCTCGTCCGTCAGTACGTCACAGGCGGTGTAAAGGTCGTTCAGCATCTTGACGATCTTAGAGGCGCCTTCTATGTCCGTGTGTCTGGAGCAGTAGTCCGTGAACCCTACGATACCTGCGGGAGATAATTCACGATACCTGTAGGAATTAATTTACGATACTTGTGGGAGATAATTTACGATATCTGTGGGAAATAATTTGATACCTGTGGGAGATGGTTTACGAAACCTGTAGATATAATTTACGATACCTTTGGGAGCTATTTAGTTTACGATACCAGTGAGAGCTATTTAGTTTACGATACCAGTGAGAGCTATTTAGTTTACGATACCTGTGGGAGCTATTTAGTTTACGATACCTGTGGGAGCTATTTAGTTTACGATCCCTGTGGGACATAATTAATCTACAATCCCAATCAAAAATATCGAGGGAGATTATTAATTTACGATACCTGTGGGAATATTAAGGAGTCTACAATACCTGCTGTTGGGAATATTTGAGGAATATAATAAATTTACGATACCTGTCTCTTAGAAAATGTATTGTAAATATTGGGCATAATGAAAACTTATTGTAATAGTTTGTCTGTGTCTGTATCTGTCTGTATGTATGTGTATGTGTGTGTGTGTGTGTGTGTGTGTTTGTTTACATCTGTCTGTCTGTCTGCCTGTGTATCTATCTGTATGTTCGCCTGTCTCTGTGTCTGTCTTTATATCTGTCTCCCTGTATGTTTATTTGAGTATCTGTCTATCCACCTGTCTACTGTATATGTCTGTCCGTCCCTGTGTTAACCTTACCTGAGAAAAGCAGTGTTACCACCTCGTATCTCCGTGGAGGAACCGTTCTCTTGTGCCTCAGCTCGTTGGCAATACTGATAGGCAGCACGGAATACAGCAGCCTGTTGAGTAATGCAGTGATAATTATTTAACATTGTCGGTGTTAATTATATCTCTAAATCAGTCTTAACTTACATGATGATTTTACTAAATATCTATCTATATAAATATCTGTCTATTTTTCTATACATCAGTCAATCTAGCTACTTTTCTATCCATCAATCTATCTCGATATGAGTATCTGAAAAATATCTAAGTTATCCCTAAAATACTGCCACTCACTTATCCGTTTTCTGTCGTTCACTCTCCAGCTCTCTGTGGGTGTGCTGCAGCTTGTCGGTCAAGATCTCCAAGTTGGTGGTGAGGTTGTACTCCGCCTCGAATTTCTCGCTCAGGAGGACGAGGTCACGGGTGGCATCGTGGAGGGGGATGTCGGAGAGGAAAAGGCCACGTCGGTAGAGGTCGTCGAGGTTGAGGACAGAGGGTGAGCAGACGTAGAGCATGAGGTCGGTCTCTGGGAGGTAGATCACCTGGCCCTGTTGACAATCGGTGTAGGATGAATCTCTAGGACAAATGAGCATCGATTTGTGGATATTATTATTATTATTATTATTATTATCATTATTATTATTATTATTATTATTATTATTATTATTGTTAAGCATTGTTTACATTCTATTAAAATCTCAAAGGGTGACATTTAAACTCACTCACCCAAGTTCGGCCATTTAAAAACCTCTATACACATCTCCTAATAAACTATTCCAAACTCCTTTATATCAAGATAACTTATTTATAACTCTTGACAGTTTTAATTATTCCCTTTAAATTAGATTCGTTAAAGTCCTTCCCTGAAACGCCAACTTTATTCACCGTTAATTATTTCACTTTAATAACTCCCGCCAATCGAGCACGAAAATTTTTAACTCTTCACAACAGAGAGAAGCTCGGGAAGCAGCCATCCCCCTGGACTCCCTGCCCACCTGGTACGATGTCCTCCGTACACTTCCTGACCTCTCTTACGTCTACGGGAAAGGGTCGCGGAAAGGGGACGTGATTGCTGCCCGTATCATCATTGGGTATGACTTTGCTTGGGAGATTGGTATCCCCGCATCCCCTGAGCAACGCTCTTGTGCATTATGCAGAAGACCGGACAGCAGCACCCTTATCCACTACCTCCTAAGATGTCCCCACACACAACGCTTCCGTGACGCCTGCTGGACCACCACTCCACGACCCCCTGACGGAGACACGATGATCCTCCCCATACTGGCCAGATATTTTGTAAATAATATTGATTATGTGTTAAAGGAATATCCTTCCTTCCTTAGGCTTTAGTAAGCCCCTTTATAATATTTATACTGTATATACTTGTCACACTTGCCAGATGCTTCTGGTGTCATTGTACAGGGGTACCTAGTGACAGCACTAGGATCCCGCTTCCTCTATCAAGGAATAAACAATTGAAATTGAAATTGAGTTGAACTCTTCACATGGACGCTTAAAGGCTAGGAACTAACAAACTATGTCTTATAAGTAACTTTACTAACACTTTTACTCACGTGTCTAGTGAATTAGACACTTTTCACTTATATAAATATATACATTACAGGTATATATTTTTTAGCGTAAATATAAAATAGTTAAGGTCTCGGTGAAACAATATATATATATAGAAAATGTAATATTATAGGGGTAACGCTTTTATTATCGTTGGTACCTCTGTGTGCTCTTTTGAGGTATATTAGAAGGTAATTTTAAGACAATAGAACATATATTATATTATTTAAGGGTATATAACGATCTATTATATTATAGTGGATCTTATGATGAATGGGGAACCCTACTGGGAGATTTTGAATTTTGTTCTAGAGGCGCAGGTATAGTACATTCTGGAGCCAATACATTACTTTTTACTTTAACCTTTATCCTCTCCGCCACTGATCGGCTAATTAGCCGCTTGGGCGGTCCCTCACGTCACTGTTGGCAAGTACTGGGCATGTACTGGCTCCTGAATGTATCTGTACCTGCTTCAGTGTTGGTCAAGTCTGGTCTTGAAACAGCTCACACTCGGTGCCGTCACAACACTCTCTGGCAGATTGTTCCAACAGTTCACAACTCTCACTCCGAAAAAGTTTGCCCTCACAGTTTTCTGGACTTGTGGCTTTTTCAACCTTGAGCTGTGACCTCTAGACGTGACCGACCGCCCAAGAAGCTAACAGACCGATCAGTGGCAAATAGGACAGAGTAAAGATAAATTAAGGTAATACTGGCCTCTATAACGAAAGAGTTCCTTCACCTAGAGCTACGAGTTATGATATAAAATTATTTGTACAGGATATCTTCTGAACCCTTTACTGCCACTTTCACCATTCTCCTTTTCTTCCTCACCTTTATTTCTTTGGGTATTCTACGTTTCTTTATCCACCCAAAACACAAATAGAGGAAGACTAAAGATAAGGGAAAGATAGATCGAGTAAAGTCATCACTTCTCTGTTATGTTTTGGGTCATATGTGGGAAAGTGTGATTGTCGTTTCGTCATAAAAAATTAAAAGTGTAAAGAGAAAGATTTGTCTGTCCTAAGTGAACTCCTTACTACACACCGATCTCACCAAGGCACCAGGGAAGTCAAGTTTACTCTGGGAACTTTTTTTTTTTTTAAATTCTAAGATCACTTTAAACTTATTCTAAAAAACCTGGAATTAATTGGTTTGTTTCAGGTAGTTTAGATCTTGGTGTGTGTGTGTGTGTGTGTGTGTGTGTGTGTGTGTGTGTTTGAGACTTGTATATTGTACTTTCTTCTTCTCTATTCCTTGTCTTTTTCCTCAGTTTTTCATATTTCTCTTTCTCTTTTTACTCATCTATTCTTCGCTCTTTTAATGTTGCTGTTTCTTCTCCTTCTCTTCTCATTAACTTTCTTATTGCATCTCTTTATCGCCTCTTTCACTGTCTATATCCTCTTCCTCTTTACCTCCTCTCCTTCTTCCTTCCCCTATTCCTAATCTTCCTCATCTTCATCTCTCTTTCTCCTCCATTTACTCTTACAAATCTTTCCTCATTTCCCTCCCTCTTTACCTCACTTTCTTCATTTTCTTCCTCAATTTCTCCTTCTCTCCTCCACGATCTCCTCCTCTTCCTCTCCTTCTGTTATCTCCTTAATTTTCTTCCTTTATCTGATGACCGCAATGCATCTCTCCTTCCTATCCTCCTCCTCCTTATCATCATCCTAAAATCCCCTTAATCTGTCTTCCTGGACCTCTCTTCCTCCTTCACCCTTGTTTCTTCAACCTCTCTACACCTCCTTTGTCTCCCCTTCCTCCCTCACTTCCTTTCCCTCAACTGATGTCTCCTCTTCCTCCTCCTCTACCTTGTACCACCCTCCTCCTCCTCCCTACCTCCCCTCTCTTCCCCCCCCACCACCTCTATCCCCCACTTCCTCCCCCTCCTCCCTACCCCCTTCCTCCTCCTGCCCCACAACTCGTCCGAATATCTCTCTTCACCAACCTACCTTGAGCCTGAGACACCCCTGGTCGGAGCCTAATTCACGGTTGTCCCCACGGGTCGAGATGAGGCCTTCCTTGGTTTGCAGGACGTAGATGGTGTTGATGTGGGAGAGAATGTTGTCGAAAGTTAACTCCATGTGTGGCCGCACCTGTAAGGGGGAGAGGGGAGTGAGTGGGAGTGGGGGGAGGAGTAGGAAGAGAGGGGATGAGGAGGTGGTGGGAGTGGGAGTGTAGATGGGGAGAGTAGGATGAGGGAGTGAGGAAGTGGGAAAGTGGGAAGAGGAAGGTGTGGGTGGCGTAGATAAGGGTGAGGAGGAGGAGGGAGTGAGGGGGGAGGGAGATGGGGAGAGGAAGAGATGGGGGGAGATAAATCTAATTAGTACCCTGGGAAGGTGAGGCAATGGGGGTGGCACACCTTAATTGGAAATAATTAGTTGGTGGCAGTTCCGGTGGGAGGACGCCAGGGAGGAGCTGTGACAGAGAGAGAGAGAGAGAGAGAGAGAGAGAGAGAGAGAGAGAGAGAGAGAGAGAGAGAGAGACTGTAAACGAGTACTTATATATTAGTAGCTGTACATAATAAACAAACCTATCAGAGACACAACCTGGAAATAACATACAAAAATTATTCCCATAAGAGCATTAGAGTACTGCACATTACACTCTCTTAACCCGGAGCTAAGCCAACTACTGCCGTGTTTTACTGACCTGGAACTAAGCCAATCAATAGATCAGGGTCTCAACTTTCCTTCGTTAACCTCAAGTAATAATATCGCATCACGTGGGGTGAGGGGTGAAAGGGGAGAGGGAGGGTGAGAGGGTGAGGGGGAAGGGAGGTGGAGGGAGGGAAGGGTGAAGAACTCAAAGAAAAAAAAAAAGTGAAGCCTCAAAAAATACAATAGTATCCGTTTTCAAGAGTAAAACTAAAAAGAAAACGATAAAAGAAAACGTAAAAGTTAAATAAAGGGAAGAACTAAAGTAAAAAAATATCCCCAGAAGACTAATAAAACTCACATAAGAGAAAGTAGAGACAAAAAAAGGAAACTTAACCAGGAGAAGCAAGAAAAGAAAACGAAAAAGGAAATATGGGAGACGTAAATAACGACTTCTATAGCGAGGGAAGCAAAGAAAAGTGAAAATATGTCCCAGAATTAAATGGAAAAATAGGTTACAGTAAACAAAATAATCTAAATAGTACGAATTATTTACCCACTGAAAAATAGGAGAGAAACTGTACCACAAAATTAAGTAAGTAGAGAGAGAGAGAGAGAGAGAGAGAGAGAGAGAGATGAGTGGGGGAGGAGGTTGATAGTGGACGTGGGGATAATTAGTCGTCTCATTAATTAATAAGAAGAAAGATTTATGATAATGAAATATCCAAGATTTTTACTCATTATACTTTTATGTTGGAGAACCTGACACTAACACCTCCCTCTCTCTCCCCACCCTCTCCAAAACCTCTCCCCCCCTCCGTCACCATCTACCCCTCTCCAACACCTCTCACCCTCCGTCACCATCTACCCTCTCCAACACCTCTCACCCCCTCCTCCCACCATCTACCCTCTCCAACACCTCTCACCTCCGTCCATCTACCCTCCAACACCTCTCACCCCTCCGTCACCATTCCTCTCCAACACCCCCACCCCCACCTGTCACACACCCCAACTCTACAATAAAGTGTTATGTTATGTTGTGTTATGTTAGGTTAGGTTATGTTAAGTAAAATAGGTTAGGTTTGTGATTGTTTATAGTGTGTGTGTGTGTGTGTGTGTGTGTGTGTGTGTGTGTGTGTGTGTGTGTGTGTGTGTGTGTGTGTGTGTGTGTGTGTGTGTGTGTGTGTGTGTGTGTGTGTGTGTGTGTGTGTGTGTGTGTGTGTGTGTGTGTGTGTGTGTGTGTGTGTGTGTGTGTGTGTGTGTGTGTGTGTGTGTGTGTGTGTGTGTGTGTGTGTGTGTGTGTGTGTGTGTGTGTGTGTGTGTGTGTGTGTGTGTGTGTGTGTGTGTGTGTGTGTGTGTGTGTAGAGATAAGTACATAGTCAAATATTACAAACATAAATAAAGTAGTTACACAGAAAAAGATAAGATATAAATAAACAATTAACGAGAGAGATGAACACACACTCGGGCGAAACTCTTCCCAGGTAACCTAATTAAGGTGTGCACTTAACTAAGGTGTAATTAATGAAAACACAACAGAAGATAGAGAGAGATACACATACATCCTCCTCCTCCCTCCTCTCTCTCTCTCTCACTTTAAAGTCTTCCCTCAACCTCTCATCTTCTCCTCCTCTCTTTTCCCTCTTACACCTCCTCCTCTTCCACCATCATTCCCATCTCTTCTCTCACTCTCCCTTCCTCTCCCCATCCATCTTCCTCCCTCACCCCCCCCACCCCACGCCTCCCACGCCCCTCTCTCTCCCTCACCTCCCCCCCACACCCCACCTTCTCCCACACCCCCTCCTCCCACACTCCACCTTCTCCCACATTCCCCCTCCCACACCTCCCCTCACTCTACCTTCTCCCTCACTCTCCTTCCTTCCCCACCCCACGCTCTCCCACACCCCACCCTCCCACACCCTCCTCCCCACCTCCATCACCCACCTTCTTCTCCCCACACTCCATCTCCCCTCCTCCCACACCTCATCCACCTTCTCCCTCACTCTCCTCCCCCCCCCCACCCCACGCCTCCCACACTCTACCCTCCCACACCCTCCTCCCACCCTCCCACACTCACCTTCTCCCACACCCTCCCACACCTCCATCACTCTACCTTCTCCCTCACCTCCTTCCTTCCCCCACCCCACACCTCCCACACCTCTACCTTTCTCCCACACTCCTCCTCCCACGCTCTCCTCACTCTTCCTTGACTTTTTATAGGCCGTTTTATCCTCCAGTCGAAGGTCGTGTGTTGTAAGTTAGAGGAGGAAAGACGAGGTCCTCTCTCTCTTTCTCTTTCTTTCTTTCTTTCTTTCTTTCTTTCTTTTCTTTCTGTCTTTCTTCGTCTGAAAACCCTTGAAGAAAGCTGGAAGGTCTGTGTAGAATCCCTGAGGATATTATTGTGTGTGTGTGTGTGTGTGTGTGTTAATGTTTATGCATGTGTGCTGGTAGTAATACACCTGTTGTCCCACATAATCCTTTTCCCAGCACACACACAAACAAAAACACCTTCCACACACATACACACACATAACACACACACACAAATACCTCACAAACGACCCCACACACACACATACAACACAAACACACCCCACAACCCTCCACCCACACACACACACACACACACACACACACACACACACCCACACACAGCTGGGTTTGTTTTTCTCCTGTCATCTTTCCCATTCTTTAGTCTCTTTAACTAGGAAAAAATAAAAAAATAAATAAAAACTCTGGCGCATTTGGAGTCTGAAAGCCTTGGACGAGAGAGAGAGAGAGCGAGAGAGAGAGAGAGAGAGAGAGAGAGAGAGAGAGAGAGAGAGAGAGAGAGAGAGAGAGAGAGAGAGAGAGAGAGAGAGAGAGAGAGAGAGAGAGAGACTAGCTTTTTCCTCCCTAGAAATGTTCTGGCTTTTTTAAGACAGAATGTGAGAGAGATAATGAGAAAAGTTGTTTGGGAGACTTTTAACACCACCCTGGGTAACTGTCCTTAGAGAGAGAGAGAGAGAGAGAGAGAGACTAACATTACCATTGAATCTGCTCTTACGGAGACAGTGAGATAAAAGAGAGAAAGAAACAGCCAGAGAGAGACAGAAAGACAGAGAAGAAGAGTGAGAAAATCATGTCACCTATAATTTAGCCCCTAGTGATTGAGAGACAGAGAGACCTTATGAGACACCTGACCATGAAATCAAATTATTTCTCACACCCTGATGTAAGATGTATGGAGGGCGGGGGAGAGAAGTGGTCTCTCTCTCTCTCTCTCTCTCTCTCTCTCTCTCTCTCTCTCTCTCTCTCTCTCTCACTCTCTCTCTCTCTAGCTATCTATCTATCTATCTATCTCTATCCCTCCGCCCTCTCTATTAGTGGTCCGTCTGTGTGTCCGTCTCTGTGTGTGTGTGTGTACACTCATAATCACAGATCCAAACCAAAACAAACTATACATTTTCTTATGGTCGCTGCATGGAATGTGAGGACCCTTTTGGTTATTGGCACAAATGAGCGTCCTGAAAGAAGAACTGCCCCTGTGGCAAAAGAGCTGGCTTGGTATAACAGCAACATAGCTGCCATTAGTGAGTCCCGGCTTCCAGACGAGGGTCGACTCACAGAACGGGGGTCTGGCTATACTTTCTTCTGGAAGGGTAAGCCTGCTGCGGAGAGAAACCGCATTTATGGAGTTGGCTGAGCCATCCGCCAATCCATCCTACACAGGCTAACTGAAATGCTGAAATGCCCGTTGGGATCAACGAGCGCCTCATGACGCTCCGAGTCCCACTGAATCACTCACGTCATGCCTTTTTCATCAGTGCATACGCTCCAACACTGGATGCAAAGGATGACATCAAGGAGGCCTTTTATGCCGACCTTGACAGAATGCTAACTTCTTTCCCCAGAGTAGATAAGGTTGTGCTCCTTGGCAACTTCAATGCCAGAGTTGGCAGAGATGCTGACATTTGTCAGGGAATCATAGGGAGAAATGGACTAGGCAAGTGTAATCCCAACAGCCTACTCCTCCTCAGCAAGTGCGCTGCACACAACCTCACTATCACTAACATCTTGTTTAGGCAGGCCGACAAGTTCAAGGGTTCGTGGCAACACCCACGATCCAAACACTGGCATCTCATTGACTACATCATTGAAAGGGATCGCCGAGATGTCCTCATCACCCGTGCCATGCGTGGCTCAGACCACTGTGACACTCATCATCGGCTCGTCAAAGCAAGGCTCTCACTTCACGTCGCCCCAAAACGGCGAAGGCAACAAGCCTCAAAAAGAGGTTTCAACACTAAGCGTTTGGAGGATCCAGAGGGAGCACATGCTTACAGAGAGCAGCTCGAACAAGGGCTGACAAACAACCCAACAGCAAACAACCCAAATCCCAGTGCCGAATGGGGTATTCAAAACAATGTCCTGACAAAAACCTACAGAGAGACCCTTGGCCAGATTGAAAGAATACACCAGGACTGGTTTGATGAAAATAACCCGGAAATCAATGTACTCATCGATGATAAACGTGCTACTTTAACTGACCGGCCGAACAACCCTCAGTCACGAACCAAATCTGATACCTTACACAAGAAGAAAGCAGGGGCCCAGCTTGAACTTCGCAATCTAAAGAATGACTGGTTTAAAAATAAAGAATGTGAAGCACAAAAACTTGCAGATCAGCACAAGATGCGCGAATTTTTCAATTACACAAAACATTTTATTGGCCAATTACTCACAGTGCAGCTCCCCCTCCGCTCATCCAACGGTAACTCCCTAATTAAAGACGAAGAAGGCTTCCTTCAACACTGGAAAGAGCACTGCCATTCACTGCTCAACCGAAACCGATGTGGATGTTCTGACTACCCAGCAGGTCCCTCAGCATCCAGAGCTGACCCATCTCAACTATCCTCCATTCTTGGATGAGGTAGCTACTGCCATCGAACAGATGAAGAATAACAAAGCCTCAGGGCCTGATGGAATCCCAGACGAGGTGTATAAAGCAGGAGGACCTCTGCTTACCAGCCGTCTCAACTCTCTCCTGGAGAATATATGAGAAAAGGAGGAAATCACCCAAGCTCTTAAAGACGTCTCCATTGTCAATATTTATAAGAACAAGGGAGACCGGTCAGACTGTGGCAACTACCGCGGGATCTCGCTGCTGTCTGAGGCGGAAAACTTCCTCCCAGAATCTCAATGTCGTTTTAGACCAACACGTGGATCCACTGACATGATCTTTGCTGCCTGCCATATACAGGAAGAGTGTAGAGACCATCGTCATGACCTATACATGGCTTTCATCGACCTAAACAAGGCCTTCGACTCGGTCAACAGGGAAGCCCTCTGGCGGACCCTCAACCGTTTTGGCTGTCCACCAAAATTCATCGCCATTGTGAGGCAACTCCATGATGGCATGAATGGCAGTGTCCTGCACACTCAGTCTGAGTTCTTAAAACAAGGGTGTGTAGTGGCACCAACTCTCTTTTCCATTTTCTTGGGCGCCTTCCTTACTCGTGTCATTGCCAATTTAGCCGGCGGGATGGACATCCAGTACCGGATGAAGGGTGTTTTCAACAAAAGACGATTCCTGGCAGGAACAAAGGTGTCTGCAGCTTCCGTTACTGAATTTCAGTATGCAGACGACCTCACCCTTGTCACTCACACTGAACGCGATCTACAGGAGATCCTGAACACCTATGCAGATGCGTACTCACACTTCGGCTTTGAGGTGAATGTGTGTAAGCCTCAGATTTTCTTTCAACCTGCCCCTGGTTCAGCCACATCTCCACCATCCATCCAGCTTAACGGTACTTCACTCTCTAATGTTACCCACTTTTAATATCTTGGCTCCACCTGTCCACCACTGCGGACATCGAGGAAGAGATTCAACTTTGGATCAGATGTGCATCTCAAGCCTTTGGCAGACTCCTTACCAGTGTCTTCAGCTGTAGGGAGCTGAAATTATCGACAAAGCTGCATGTATATCGAGCAGTGGTCCTCCCCACTCTGCTATATGGCAGCGAGACGTGGGTCACATACAGGAGGCACCTCAAAGCACTTGAAAACTTTCACCAACGTAGTCTACATTCCATCCTCCAAGTTCCCTGGGAAGACAAGAGAACAAATGCCAGTATTCTCGCTGACACCAACTGTAGGAGCATCAAGGCTACCATTATCCATGAACAACTACGCTGGACTGGCCATGTTACCGGCATGGACGACAGTAGAATGCCAAAGCAGCTACTTTACAGTCACATAACGAAGAGTAAACGTAACGCCGGCGGGTAACTGAAAAGTATAAGGATAGTCTTAAGACAAACCTGAAAAAGTGCCAAATCGACCCCCTCACCTGGGAGACGATTACTCTATACCGTAACGCTTGGAGGAGCACCACACTAGAAGGTGTCAATACTTTCGAGTTAGCCCGACTGCATAACGGGGCAGACAAGCGCCAACGCCGGAAAGACGCTGCCGCCGCCCCTCCCGCACTAGATGCAGCCCTCCACATGTGGAACATCTGTGATCAACCCTGCCGGTCCCGTATCTGCCTCTTTAGTCACCTCAGAACTCACCAACGTAGGTGACATCCTTAATAACTCATATCATTGTTTCATAACTGGATGATCGTCATACTCGATTCCGAGTGACAGCGAATCAGTGTGTGTGTGTGTGTGTGTGTGTGTGTGTGTGTGTGTGTGTGTGTGTGTGTGTGTGTGTGTGTGTGTGTGTGTGTGTGTGGCCAGATAGGGAAACCGCATGAGGCAGGAAGCAATTACATGTTGACGTTGTGTGGGTGGACACGTCCTATCTTCCCTCGTGACCACACCTTTGATCAAGTCTTGGTGTGGCTTGCTTCTCTGAGTGGCGTGTCTGAGTGGCAGTTGCTGGCTTCTCTGAGTGGCGTGTCTGAGTGGTTTTTTATCCCAGGAGTGTCTTGTCCGAATTTCTTTGTGCCACTCATTCATCTCTCTCTCTCTCTCTCTCTCTCTCTCTCTCTCTCTCTCTCTCTCTCTCTGTATCTCACTTTCTCTCTTTTTTTCTCTCATATACTCATTCACACACACTCTCTCTCTCTCTCTCTCTCTCTCTCTCTCTCTCTCTCTCATCACTTGTGCCTTTCCCTCTTATCAACACATTTCCTCCCCTCTCCCTTCCACTCTTACCTCCCCCTCCCTCCCTCTCAACGTCATCTCCAGTCACCCTTCCCCTTTACTTCCTTCACTTAATCCTCCTACATCCTCTTCCACCCTCTCCCACCCTCTTCCAAGCTCTCCCACCCTCCTAAAGCCTTTCCCACTCTCTCTAATTTGTTTACACCCTTTCCCACACACTTACACCCTCTCCTACCTACCTACACCCTCTCCCACCTACCTACATCCACTCATACGCTTCTATACCCTTTCCCACCCACCTCCAATCACTCCCAGCCTCTCCCAATCACTCCCGCCCTCCTTCAATCACTCCCAACTACTCCCAATCACTCCCACCCTTCTCCAATCACTCCCACCCTCCTCCAATCACTCCTAGCCTCTCCCAATCACTCCCACCCTCTCCCAATCACTCCTAGCCTCTCCCAATCACTCCCACCCTCTCCCAATCACTCCTAGCCTCTCCCAATCACTCCCAGACACTCACCACATCGAAGAGTTGGTCGAGGGAGCCGTCGGTGGAGCAGACTGCAGGCAGGACGCGAGAGATGGAGTCCCCTGATTGATGGATCTTGAGGTCTCGGTCAAACATCAGGTGAAAGGGACACACCTGACAGAAGGTCCTTGGGCTGATCTTGGGCTCTGAGGAGAAGAGATAAGAGACAGTGGATAAGTAAGAGAGAGAGAGAGAGAGAGAGAGAGATAGAGAGAGAGAGTGTGTATGTGAATAGGATAAATATAGAATGGAAATTGAAATAGACACTCGACCATTGCCTTGTCTCCCTCCTCCTTCTCTACCCACTAACACACTGATGTGGGTAATGGTCTCTCTCTCTCTCTCTCTCTCTCTCTCTCTCTCTCTCTCTCTCTCTCTCATCAGTTTAGTCACTCTCACTCCCTCAGTGCACTCTCTCACTCCTCAGTTAGTCTCTCTCTCTCTCTCTCTCTCTCTCTCTCATCAGTTTAGTCACTCTCCTCACTCCCTCAGTCGTACCTCTCTCTCTCTCTCTCTCTCTCTCTCTCTCTCTCTCTCTCTCTCTCTCTCTCTCTCTCTCTCTCTCTCTCACCAGTATCAATGATTTGGTCTTGGGTCTGTTCACTGATGTGGTCGGTGGTGTGGCTGTCCTTCTCTGTGATGAGGAACTGTGCGTGGTCCTCCTCCCCCTTCGACTTGAAAATCTCCACCTCCACCTCTGTGTCGTGAAGCTGCGACGCCACCGCCTGCAGGAGAGATAATGGGGTGAGAGATAGTGTGGGGTGAGAGATAATGGGGTGAGATAGAGAGTGGGGGAGAGATAGTGGGGGTGAGAGATAGTGGGGAAGATAGTGAAGGTGAGAGATAGTGGGGGAGTGAGATAGTGGGGAAGAAGAGATGGTGTGGGTGAGAGATGAGTGGTTGGGTGAGAGATAGTTGGGGTGAGAGATAAGTGGGGGTGGGAGATAGTGGGGTGTGAGATAGGTGGGGTGAGTAGTGGGGTGAGAGATGGTGGGGTGGGGGAGGGATAGTGGGGGTGAGAGAAGAGATGTGGGGTGAGAGATAGTGGGGGAGAGATGGTGAGTGGAGATGGGGGTGAGAGATAGTGAGGGTGAGAGATAATGGGGTTGGGGTGAGAGAGATGGTGAGGGTGGGGGTGAGAGATAGTGGGGTGAGAGATAGTGGGGTGAGAGATGGTGGGAGATGGGGGGAGTGGGAGATGGTGGGGGAGAGATAGTGGGGGTGAGAGATGAGTGGGGGTGAGAGATGGTGGTGGTGAGAGAGAGAGAGAGAGAGAGAGAGAGAGAGAGAGAGAGAGGGCCATCTATTGGCTTTATATCTTGTCTCCTGTTTCTTCCTTGACTCTCTCTCTCTCTCTCTCTCTCTCTCTCCCTTCTTTCACCTTTCTCTTGATTCACTTTTCCTTCTTTCTATACCCGTCCTTCATTCCTCCACCCTTGTTCCTCCTCCTCTTCTTCTCCTCTCTCCTCTTCCTTCAATCCTCCACCCCCTCCTCCTCCTCCTCCTCCTCCACCTCAGCTCAGCCGTGTCAATATTTGTGTTATTGTTCACTTTGTATCTGTGTCTGACTGGCTACATAAACTGATACGATTTCATTCCTCTTCTTTCCCTTTTTCTTCTCTTCCTTCTTTCCTTCCTTCTCTTCCTTCCTTCCTACCTTTCTTCAACCTTCTCTCCTTCCGTCCCTCCTCCCTCACTTTAATTTTTTCCTTCCTTCCTCCTTCTCCTTCTCTCCTTCCTTCCTTCCTCCCCTGCTTCTCTTTTTCCTTTCTTCTTTCCTTCCTCCTCCTCTTCTTCATCTCCTTCATTCTCCTCTTCTTCCTTTTCTTCCTCCTTTTCCTTCCTTGTCCCCTCCACCCCTCTTCCCCTTCTCCACCACCTTCTCCTACTCTCTCTTCTCCATCACCACCCACTTTTCCTCTCCTCCTCTCTTACCCCTTCTTTCTCGACCCTCTTCCTCCTCCTCCCCTACCTCTTCTTCTTCCTCCTCCTCCTCTTCCTCCTCTTCCTCCTCACAGACACAGGAGCCAAAATTCCTCACATAAAACTTCACTACTTCAAGTTGTCGGCGGTAAAGCTTTAACCAAGACTTCACAAGTTTAAGACCTCTCTGAGCGCGCCAGATCCGGTCCAGGGTTGAGCAGAATCCACATTTTTCCGGGTGTGACGCACGCTGATTGGTTATTGCCGAGCATGACGTCAGTAGAGGCCATCCGAGAGGAATTTTAAGATAATTTTTTTTTTTAGGTCTTGTCGTGAGTTGATTGGTCACTTCCTACTTAAAAAAAGGGCGCTGATTGGTTCGTGGTTACTATGACGTCAGTAAAGAGATGGGCAGGAAGGATTTTGGTTCAATTCACGTTTAATACTGTACAGGTGTGACGTGTGGTAGTTGGAGAAGGTTAGGTTAGGTTAGGTTAGGTTAGGTTAGGTTAGGTTAGGCTAGGTTAGGTTAGGTTAAAAGTGCAGTGTACGTGCGTGTTGTCCGTGCCCCCACGTCCACGTACAGTACACAAACTCTCCGTGTTTACTGTACGTTAATAATTCGTTTATTCTCACTCCTTTGTCGTTGTTGTTATTGTTGTTGTTTTTGTTCCTTCTCACAGCCCAAATATTCCACCATTCTTCTTCTTCTTCTTCTTCTTCTTCTTATTATTATTATTATTATTATTACTCTCATCATCATTATTATCATCATCATCATCATCATCATCATCATCATCATCATCATCATTATCATCACATTATCATCACATTATGATGGTAAATATTTTCTAACAAATTTATATGATTAAAAATTGGATGATTGTTAAGATAGATAGACAGATAGATAGATAGACAGATAGATAGATAGACAGATAGATAGATAGACAGATAGATAGATAGATAGATAGATAGATAGATAGATATAGAGAGAGCAGTACAAAAATAAAAACAAACAACTGTTAACTACCCTCACACAAACAACCAGACACAAACAACTATTAACTACCCTCACACAAACAACCCAAACCAAACAACTCTTAATCACCAACGCAAACAGCTGTAACGAGGCTGTTAATGACCTATCACAAGCAGATAATTAGCGTGACGACCAGTTAACTGCAAGTGGTGGGCAGTTAGCGTGAAATTAGCTGGTTGGACCAAATTTAGCTTTTAAGGGAAACGTTATTATTTTTTCTTATATTTTTTTAGCTTTTCTTAACTAAACTTCTCAGGGTGAGGAATTTGAGCTGATTCAAGAACTTTATTATGTGACTAACTGACTGACTGACTGACTAACTAATTGACTGACTGACTAACTGACTGACTGACTAACTGACTGACTGACTAACTAACTGACTGACTGACTGACTGATTGATTGAGTGACTGACTGACTTATCCATTGATTTATCTCTCTCTTTCTCTCTCTAACACACACACACACACACACACACACACACACACACACACACACATTAACTAACCCCCTACCCCCCCCTCTACCCCTCCCTCCGGCCCTCCCTCCGGCCCTCCCTCCGGCCCTCTCACTCCCTCTCACTCCCAACCACTAAATTATCCTCCACTGACCAATTCCCAACATTCCCACATTCCCGAAACTTGACTTCATAGACTATTCCCGAATTCTCTACACTTGATTATACACATCATTCCCATTCCCAGATTCCCGAGCGACGGAACTGGCTATTAATTATTCCGGTCCTTGGCGCTGTTGTAACCCATATGATTCATTACCAGTGGAGGGAAGGGAGGGAGGGAAGGTTGGGAGGGAGGGAAGGAGGAAGGAAGGGAGGAAGGGAGGATGGAAGGAGGGAGGGAAGGGAGGGAGGGAAGGAGGGAGGGGAGGGAGGGAAGACCTAGAGCGAGAGAAAGACAGAGATCCTACAACCAGCATATGTGTGTGTGTGTGTGTATGTGTGTGTGTGTGTGTGTGTGTGTGTGTGTGTGTGTGTGTGTGTGTGTGTGTGTGTGTGTGTGTGTGTGTGTGTGTGTGTGTGTGTGTGTGTGTGTGTGTGTGTAGAATGAGATCAAGAATGAGAGAGAAATAGGGGTGATGGACTACGCGGTGAGGGAGGAAGGCGTAAACCCAGACCAGCTGGCCAAGTGGAGTATGAATGAACCAGTCAGCTGATATTGTTGACGCGATGGGCGGCGGGGGGCAGTGTGGGGAGGTGGGGAGGAGAGGGAGTTGGGTGGGGTGGGGTGGGGTGGGGTGGGGTGGGGTGGGGCGGTGTGGGGTGGGGTGGGGCGGGGTGGGGTGGGGTGGGGTGGGGTTGAGTACACGGCTCTATGTTAGTAGTGTAATAAGGTATTGTAATTCTTGATGGGTAACGTAATACGATAATAAGAGCTATCGTTTAGTCTAGAACAATGGTTATCATTCTAAAGGGTTAAAGGGTTAAAATCTAAGGGGTTAAGGGGTAAAATTCTAAAGGGTTAAGGGTATTATTAAAGGGGTTAAGGGGTATAATTCTAAAGGATTAAACGGGTTAAGGGTATTATTCTGTGGGGTGAAGGGATGTCATTCTAAGTCTAAGGGGTAAAGGGGTATAATTCTAAGGGGTTGAAGGGGTCAAATTTTAAGGGGTTAAGGGGTATCATTCTAAGGAGTTAAGGGTATCATTCTAAGGGGTTAAGGGATGTCAATCTCAGGGGTTAAGGGTATCATGCTAAGGGGTTAAGGGTATCATGCGAAGGGGTTAAGGGTATCATTCTCAAGGGTTAAGGGTATCATTCTCAGGGGTTAAGGGTATCATGCTAAGGGGTTAATGGGTATTATGCTAAGGGGTTAATGGGTATTATGCTAAGGGGTTAATGGGTATCATTCTATGGGGTTAAGGGTATCATTCTAAGCGGTTAAGGGTATAATGCTAAGGGGTTAAGGGGTATCAGTCTACGGCGTTAAGGGATATTATTCTAAGGGGTTAAGGGGTGTCATTATTAGGGGTTAAGGGGGACGAATATCCCTACATAGCCACGGTCACAGGACGAGTTAGGGAGGGGTGAGGGAGGAAGGGGAGGGGGAGAGAGGAAGGGGGGTAAAGGGGAGACTGAGGAAATTGGCTCATTATCTGACTCGTTGGTTCAATGTAGTCGAGATAGGGAGGTGAACAGCGACACTCCCTGCCCAATTTTATCCCTATTTGCACCCTATTTCATCCCTATTGCTCTCATCTTTTTGGTCGAATATCCTTTGCGGTACTAATCAGTAGGACAAGTTGCCAATTTTAGATTTTAAGGGCCTACTTCTCCCAATTTGTCTACAATTTCATGGCATTTTTTTAATTGTTTGTGGTAATTATAATATATCCAAATTTTCCCTATTTTTCCGAAAAAAAATTTGAGTGGGTCAAGTTGCTAAATTTATCTACTAAGAGACCCATTTCCTCCCAATTTCTACCCATTTTGTCTTAATTCTCTGTTTCCTGTCTGAATATTCCTATTTTGTCCCAATTTTCAACCAATTTTTGTTTTTCTTGACAATTTCTCTCTCTCCTCTGATCTCCCCTTAATCCCCCCTCTCCTCTTCCCCCCTTCACGCCTCCCCTCCCCTCCTCCATCTCCCCTCTCCTTCACCCCCCAATCTACCCTTTAATCCCCCATTTCACCTATCCCCTTTCCCTCCTCTCTCAAATCTTGTCCCCTTCACCCTTCCCTCTTCTCTCTCCCCTACCCCCTTCTCTCTCACCCCTCCTCACCCCTCCCCTTTATTCACCACTCCCCTCCCCTCACCCTCATCCAGCTGACCATACCACCAAGGTCTTACAGGACAATCAAATGAGCTGACCAATCCCACGTGGTCGGGGACCCCGGCCTGACCCCGATACTATGCCTTTGTTTACGTTTGACGCTCTTTGACCCCGATGCAGTGAACCTCCTAATGTTTGCTTCCCTCGGTATTTTTTGATTGGTGTTTGTTTTTTGTTTACTGCATAAAAAATATTCATCTTTGTTTACAGTTTCCTTATTGTTTGTTTGTTTGTTGATAGTTCACGCTTATGGTGCTCATAAGAAATATTTTTAGGAATTTTTTGTTTAGGAAAAAAGTTGGACCTTTTTCGTACAGCAGACCAGGTGCTCCGGGTCACCTGAAGGATAGTTGCCCTAGCTTATATCGCCTGAAGAATAACCACTCCACCCTAACTAACCTAACCTAACCTAACCACCCCACCCTAACCTAACCTAACCTAACCTAACCTAACCTACCCTAACCTAACCTAACGTAACCACCCCAACCTAACCTAACCTAACCTAACAGAAATAGAATGAGGTCAGTCTTAATTGGGATGGTTCATCTACACTACTAGAGACACTCACATTCAAATCACTAAAACATCATTAAATTTTATAAACAAGTAAAATAAATATCTACTTAAACTGACAATAACATCAATTAAATATGGCAGATGACGCTAGCTGGCAACCCTCCCTTAACAACACACCACAACACAACACAACACAACACAACACACCACACCACACCACACCGCACCACACCACACCACACCACAACACACCACAACACAACACAACACACCACACCACAACACACCACACCACACCACACCACACCACACCCAACTCAACACAAACTTAAACTAAGAAACACGTAGGAAAAACATCTGCTCCAAACACACAACTCTCCCCACCTAGGAAGGATACGGTCCGTTCTCCAGGCTTTAAGGGGACACTTTATTTATATTTAGCGAGGTAGTTCACTTAGCTGAGCGAGAAACATAGACAATTATCGTTCGTTTGTGGGTAAAAATGTTGTTGGTTGAGGCTGTTCTTTTAAACAGCCCATGACTCATAACCCATGCCCATGACTCACAACCCACACCCATAACTCACCACCCACGTCCACTAACTCACGCTGCGCCAGTTCTTCACACCCGCCCACTCATCCCGGACACGCCCAAACAAACACGATCATCCCGACACATCATGAAGAAATATGGTGGTTAAGCGGTGTGGGTCAGTGATGTGGGCGTACGTGTGTGTGTGTGTGTGTGTGTGTGTGTGTGTGTGTACAAGACGTCAGAGTGTGTGTGTGTGACGCGTATGTATGTCTACGTGACGTGTGTGTGTATGTGGAAGTGACGTGTGTATATGTACACGCGCAACAAAAAGTATCGGCGCATACTGTAGTGTGAACAATTTGAGACCAGTGACGATAGGTTTTGGGAAAGGCGAGTTGTTCCAGCCATATGTTGGCAGCCCTGTAATCCTGCTGAGCTGCATCACAAACAGCTACTTTGCCCTGGTCAAGTGAAACAAACGGTTATAAATAAGGTCGGGAAGTGATAAATAGACAGTATGAAATATGAGGAGCTCCCTGTTAACAAAATTATTTGTGATACTTGTGAATATTGCCACATTAATTTATGCTGCCAAATAAACCACTCAATCTGGTCGTGGTGCAGCGTGGACGGCCGCTCCGAGACCTGTCGTCTGTAGCACCAGTTTCGAGGTATCGCCGAATCCATCGTGCAGCGGTGTTCCTGTGGACACCAACCCGCCGGCAAATATCTGTGACGCCGAACCCTTCGTTATGAAGGGCAATGATAGCTCCTCGTGTTCCCTCTGAGGATTCCATGTCGTCTGGCCTGTGTAGATCTCTACTGCTTCATATTGCCTCTGTTTTATATCCACGTTCACCGAGACCGAACCCTCGCTCATCATTCAGTCGACACAAAGCAACAATCCGAAAAGAGGAAACAAACACACTGATTGTCAGCCGCCCGCGCCAGCACGGCACCTGGTGGGGAGGTTATGAACCACCTACCAACCTTCCTGACATATCACAGTGTATACCTATCGTTTCGGAAGTCGTCGATCTCACCCTGCACCGATACTTTTTGGTGCGAGTGTACATGATCAATTCCCTGGATGCATATATGTATACTATGTAAATAAAATCATAACATTTAAGTAAACCCAACCACAGAGAACCTACCTGACGAAGATAAGAAAACACCTAACAAAGACCTCCCTCCTCACCTTGACGATGCCGATGACGATGTACTCAAGCCCAGGCCGGTCGGAGTAGTAGTGGAGTATAAGGGCGCCGTCCTCCGCCCTCTCTGTGCACCTGAAGCTGGGCGCCTTCATACCTGGGTAGATTAAGGCCAGGTGGTCGTGTAGGGCGTCCAGGTTCTGTTGAAGGAGGTGAAGGGGTTATAGGTGGTGGTGATGGGTTATACGTGGTGATGGGTTATAGGTGGTGGTGATGGGTTATAGGTGGTGGTGATGGGTTATACGTGGTGATGGGTAATAGGAGGTGGTGATGGGTTATAGGTGGTGGTGATGGGTTATAGGTGGTGGTGATGGGTTATACGTGGTGATGGGCTATAGGTGGTGGTGATGGGTTATACGTGGTGATGCGATATAGGTGGTGGTGATGGGTTATAGGTGGTGGTGATGGGTTATAGGTGGTGGTGATGGGTTATAGGTGGTGGTGATGGGTTATAGGTGATGGCTAATGGACATAGGTGGGGTGGTAGTGAGTTATATGTCGTGGGTTTATAGATTGGTGGTGATGGGTTATAGGTGGTGATGGGCTATAGGTGGTGGTGATGGGTTATATAATAATAATTGGTGGTGATAGGTTATATAGGTGGTGGTGATGGGTTATAGGTGGTGGTGATGAGTTTGGTGGTGGTGATGAGTTTGGTGGTGGTTAAGGTGGTAGTGGGTGAAAGGTGATAGTGCGAATGTTTCTTAGTGAGAGAGAGGGAGAAGAGACGCTGCTTACATAATTATAATATAAAAATAGCATCATCAAAAGATCTTCTGAGAGGGATCCCCAGCACTTGATGATGGCAGTGGAAAGAAGAAGAAAGAAGAAGAAGAAGAAAGAAGAAGAAGAAGAAGAAGAAGAAGAAGAAGAAGAAGAAAGAAGAAGAAGAAGAAGAAAGAAGAAAGAAAGAGAAGAAGTTGAAGAAGACCCTTGGATCGTTTGAGAACATAAAGAGAACACCTTCCTCCAGCTAATAAATAAATAAATAAATAAAATATCAAACTCATAAAAATATTATTCCACCGGTATCTCCCCCAAAGAATCCCCCCAAAATGCCCCCTCCCCCTTACCCAAACATATACATCCAAATCGAAATGAACAAAACCATCAGATAATATATTAAAAAAAAAGTTCCATAACCTGGGGATGACCTCTATGATCTGAGGGACCAATCAGTAGTCCAGATAAAATACCCATCCGACCAATTGAAATCATGCCCTTAAGGTCCCCGACTCTGCTGAGGACCAATTAGAATCTTCGTCTTTGAGAACGTAAATTAGTGGTTGGTCGAAATGAAAAGGAAAAAAAAAGAAGAATTAAGGAAAAGAACTTAAGTTTGTTTTAACTTTTTTTTTCCTTACTTTTTCTTTAAGTGTAAATAGTCTTTTGTGGAAGTCCTGAGACCTTTGGCGAAATAGGTTGAGTTTTAAGGTAGGAATTCTTAGTGTGGATATGTGGATGAGTGGTTGGTGTGGGTATGTGTGTGCAGACGTGTGGGGTGAGTGGATTTGTTGTGGTGTGGATGAGTGGATGTATGGATGTGTCTGGATGAGTGGAGGTGTGGATGAGTGGACGAGTTGTGGGGTGAATGAATGGATGTGTAGATAATTGGATGCGTGGATGAGTGGTGGAGTGGATGTGTAGATGAGTGGATGAATGGATGAATGAAGGTAAAGATGAGTTTTGGGGTGAATGTGTGTTTGGTGGTTGGGGGGGGGTGTGGATGTGTGGTGGAGTGGATGAAATAGACAGGTGGATAAATGGACAGGTAAATGAACATACAGGTGGGTGAATGGACAGGTGGATGAGTAATTAAGATATAAATATATGCATGGCGGCTTAATTGACATATATTGACAGGTAAGTGAATTAATCTCTTTTGTTTAGTTAACCTGACGCAGAATATTGACTCTACCTAGGTGAGGATACTAACGAGAAGGCATCATACAAACACACGTTTAAGAAAATCGTCTCCACCAAAGTTTCTTAATAACATAATTTTTTTTTCGGTGTAATGCTTCTCAAAGTTCCCTTCCCTTCCTTCATTTTATTCTTGCTTCATTCCTTTCATTCATTGCTTCGTTCATTTCATTCAATGTTTCATTCATTTCAATTTTGCTTCATTCATTTCATTGTTACGTCATTCATTTTAATTTTGCTTCATTCATTTCATTGTTACTTCATTCATTTTAATTTTGCTTCATTCATTTCATTGTTACTTCATTCATTTTAATTTTGCTTCATTCATTTCATTCATTGCTTCATTCATTTCAGTTTTGCTTCATTCGTGTCAATCTTGCTTCATTCATTTCAGTTTTGCTTCATTCGTGTCAATCTTGCTTCATTTATTTCAATCTTGCTTCGTTCAATTCATTCTTACTTCATTCATTTCATTCGTTGCCTTTTATCCCACATTGTTTTATTTCTCTATATTTCTCACTGTTTATATATTACGACATTCTTATCATTTTTTTTTAGTTCGTTCTCATTTCATTCATTTCTTTCATTACATGTTCTCTCTCTCTCTCTCTCTCTCCTATCCATCTTTACCTTTCTCTATCTCTCTCTCTCATCCTTCTCTAAATATCTCCCCATCTTTCTTTCCTTAAAATAAAACTTTCTCACTTTCTCTTCTCTTCCATCTCTCTCTCTCTCTCTCTCTACACATCTCTATCTTTCTCTCCATATTTATATAACTACCCCCTTTCATCGTCTCTCCCTCTATCTCTCTTTCTTTGCCCTCTATCTCTCTATTTATCTCTCTCTCTTTCTATCTCTCTCTTACCACCTTTATATCTCTCTCTTACCACCTTTATATCTCTCTCTATCTCTCTGTCTCTCTCATACACAAAATCACTCCTCCATTACCAAAAAAAACTCAATTTCTTCTCGCTTCTAAAACTCACTCTAAGTCCCTCAAAAATCTGTTTATTTTTACCCCAGGAAGGTGAGTGAGTTCCCACCATCTTCACTACCTCATTTCTGATTACATGTCCGTCACTTCTGAGTGGGTGACACGTGAGGGTGATTTAAAAACTTCTTCTCTGAGTGACTTGAGTGACATAACGTAACGGGGAGGAGTGGAGTGAGAGGGGGATGAGGTAAGTTCAAGTCTGAGTGGCAAGGGTGGATGTGTGAGTGACAGGGATGGTAAGTTCTGAGTGGCAAGGAGTGACGTTTTCTCTCTCTGTCACACACACACACACACACACACACAACACTACATCCTTGACCACCGAAGGGTCAAGACGTACCTGGCGCTCCTCTCGGAGCAGCCAGGTTAAGTTGGCCCATACCAACCCCCTCCCCTGAACCCTCCTCCCCACCGGAATATCAACAAGTTCTCGCCAGAAGGTACAATTTCATTTAGGAAAGGAACGGAACCAGTGTTAAACAGAGGTGAACAGTGGTAAACAGTGCTTAAGTCAGTGAGAACAACTCAACAGTAACAGTCGTACCCAAGTTAACCTTCACACAGTGAGGTCCCAGGTACCCAGTGATAACGGCCCGTGAGACCCAACAACAACTAGCGATGTGTTAATCCGTCTACGATAGGAAGGCCTAAGACCAAACCTCACTCCTATAACACCATCTATGAGGGAATTACTACACCACGTCGGGCCCCTCATAACACCATCTGTGAGGGAATTACTACACCACGTGATGCCCCTCATAACACCATCTGTGAGGGAGTTACTACACCACGTGATGCCCCTCATAACACCATCTGTGAGGTAATTACTACACCATGTGAGGTCCCTCATAACACCATCTGTGAGGTAATTACTACACCACGTGAGGTCCCTCTTAACACCATCTGTGAAGGAATTACTACACCACGTGAGGCCCCTCATAACACCATCTGCGAGGGAATTACTACACCACGCCAGGTCCCTCATAACACCATCTGAGGGAACTATTACACCACGTGAGTTCCTCCTAACACCATCTGGGAGGGAGTTACTACACTACGAGTTTGCTGTTCAACACCTACATTAATCTGTATGTTCACTGTATGTTCCTTCACCTTTCTCTAATGAAGGCTTTTGTTAAACCACCAATGTATGTAATAAATCATTTATGTCCAATGTATATTTTCAGTCTTCGGGCTGCAGAATTTTTTCAATAAACCTTTAATTATTATTATTATTATTACACACACACACACACACACACACACACACACACAGACACTTTCATAACAAAGTTGGGCACACAATTGGTCCCCTTCAACAATAGTTCAACAACCTGCATCTGATTTGAGTTGATTGCTAACTTTACTGATCCAACACTCGACCAATACACTCTACAGGGTGTGAGGAGAAAGTGTGCTGCAACAAGTGGAAAAAAACACACACACACACACACACACACACACACACACACACACACATGCTACGACGACTCAGGTCACTTGGGACACCCACGCCAGAGCTGAGGACCATCTACAACGCCTTTATTCTCCCCAAACTAACGTATGCGTCACCAGCCTGGTCGTCTTCTCTCAACTCCACCCAACAACGTCAGCTAGAGAAGGTACAGAAAAGGGCCTGCAGAATCATGCTCGGAGCAGAATACTCCGGCTACAACAACGCTCTCTCCACCCTGGAAATGCCATCCCTCAGTGACCTCCACCACCAAGCACTAGTAAGGTTTGGCAGTGGACTACTGCACCATCCTCGTCATCGCCACCTCCTGCCACCGGCAGTCCCCCACCCACCTCGAGCAGTCCGCCACTACAACAAAATTCAGCCCATAAGAGCCCGCACCGATAGATATAAGAACAGCACCATCCCAGCTATTGTTAAAATAATAAGCAGCTCCTGATTTATTTACTGTACAGCCCTGTGAATGTATTCAACGCATATCATTGTCTAAATCAAATGTAAGTTTGTATATTTTCAGCCACCGGCTGCAACTCTATTAATAAACCGTTTATTATTATTATTATCAGTATTATTATTATTATTATTATTATTATTATTATTATTATTATTATTATTATTATTATTATTATTATTATTATTATTACACACACACATACAGTTGGAATTACATTCCTTGGTGATTTTTTTCCTATTGGGGATTTTCCTTAACGAGATTTTGCTTACATAGTGTTTGTTGTGTATTTGTGTGAGTAATGAGGAATAGTGTGACAGGTTAATTAAGGAACTCACCTGGAGGAAGTCACTGACGGTAGCTCCCAACACCTGTAAGATGGTGTCGTAACCTGACTCTTGGCAGAACTTAAAGAACATTTTGCCGAACATTTCCAAGATCGCGTTAGCTGGTACACCTGGAAGTAAAGTGAGTGAGTGAGTGAGACTATGGATTGTATGATAGAATAGAAAATGGGTGAGTGACCGAGAGTGAAACAGAAGGAAAGTGAGAGTGAGTGCAGAGTGAGTTAGAGAGACTATGGTAAACTGGAGGGAGAGAGAGAGAGAGATGACTTGAATAATTTTTTTCTGAGTCAGCGGAAACGTCAGAAGTTGCTAATGCCGTACTCCACTAAAATTAACATCCTGACTCGCCATTATCGTAAAAGCAACTCCTCCAGCGCTTGATCCTGTTGAATATAACGTCTTCTGGTGCCATATCCGGGTGAAATAAACCTGATGTCCCTCCATCTCCTTGAAAATAACTCCCAGGGTACCATATGCAGGTGAATATAGGGCCAGTTGGTGCCATATCCTAGTGAAAATAACCTTACCCTATTTTTACGTCCCATCGAGTCATGGAACAACAAATACGCCATTGTAAACAGGCAAGACAGCGGGCTAGAGCCATACGCCGGTGAAAATAGCTCCCTTGGCCATCATTTACGGGCAAATATCTTCACCTGGAGCCACACCCCGGTGAAAATAACCTTGCTCTTGAGTCGTAGGAGAGAGAGAGAGAGAGAGAGAGAGAGAGAGAGATCAAGACTCTGAGAGAAAGATAAAAAGACAGAGAGAAAGATAGAGACAGCAAGAGAGAGACAGACAGACAGACAGACAGAGAGCACCATACCCCACTGAAAATATCCTCATTTCCACCATCGATATAAAAATACCTTCCACTGGTAGCCACATCCTGGTGAAAATCCCCCTCCCCCCCTCCTCCATCTCTCCCTCCTTTCTGCACCATACGCCTAGAGTCACACAGCAACAAATACGCCATGTAAACTCTGGTTCGTCTTTTTCCCCCGTCGCCAGGTGGGTGTGTTTGGGTGGCGCGTCAACAGGGAAGATGGGTGTTAGTGTCTGCACCTGCCGCCAGAGGGGACGTGAAGGTAAACAAAAGATGAGTTGAAGACGGTCAGGCCACCCACTACCACCACCACCACCACCACTACTACTACTACTACTACTACTACTACTACTACTACTACTACTACTACTACTACTACTACTACTACTACTACTACTACTACTACTACTACTACTACTACTACAAAAATTATCCTCGCTACCGCCACCTGCTACCACTTGAGATTCCTCGTCCAACACCTCAACACACACACACACACACACACACACACACACACACACACACACCTAACCTATCCTCTCTGTTGTACTGTAACTGTGCTGAAAGTCCTTTTTAAGTAAAAAATAAAGCATGTGAAACACAAAAACTTGCAGATCAGCACAAGATGCGCGAAATTTTCAATTACACAAAACATTTTATTGGCCAATCACTCGTGGTGCAGCCCCCCTCCGTTCATCCAATGGTAACTCCATAACTAAAGACGATGAAGGCCTCCTTCAGCGCTGGAAAGAGCACTGCCATTCACTGTTCAACCGAAACACCGATGTGGATGTCCTGACTATCTAACGGGTCCCTCAGCATCCAGAGCTGACCCACCTCAGCTATCCTCCATCCCTGGATGAGGTAGCTACTGCCATCAAACCGATAAAAAATAACAAAGCCTCAGGCCCTGATGAAATTCAACATTGGCTCAGATGTGCATTTTGCAGACTCCGTACCCGTATCTTCAGCTGTAGGGAGCTAAAATTATCTACAAAGTTGCATGTATATCGAGCAGTGGTCCTACCCACCCTGCTATATGGCAGCGAGACATGGGTCACTTAAAAATTTTCACCAACGTAGTTTTCTATCATTCGAGTTCGCTGGGAAGACAAGAGAACAAATGCCAGTATTCTCGCTGACACCAACTGTAGGAGCATCGAACCTACCATTATCCATGAACAACTACGTTGGACTGGCCATGTTACCCACATGGACGACAGTAGACTGATAAAGCAGCTACTTTACAGTCACCTAACGAATAGTAAACGTAACGCTGGCGGACAACTGAAAAGGTATAAGGATAGTCTTAAGACAAACCCGAAAAGTGCCAAATCGACCCCCTCACCTGGGAGACGATCACTCCACACCGTAACGCTTGGAGGAGCACCACACAAGAAGGTGTCAATACTTTTGAGTTAGCCCGACTGCATACCAAGGCAGACAAGCGGTAACGCCGGAAAAGCGGTAACGCCGGAAAGACACTGCCGCCGCCCCTCCCGACCCTGCCGGTCCCGTATTGGTCTCTCTGGTCACCTCAAAACTCACCAACGAAGGTGACATCCTTAATAATTATTATCATCATAATTACTATTATTACTATTAATATTATTATTATTATTATTATTATTATTATTATTATTATTATTATTATTATAATTATTACTATTATTATTATTATTATTATTACTATTATTATTATCATCATAATTATTATTATCATTATTAATATTATTAATATTATTATTATTATTATTATTATTATTATTAGTAGTAGTAGTAGTAGTAGTAGTAGTAGTAGTAGTAGTAGTAGCAGTAATAGTACTATTATTATCATCATCATCATTACTATTATTATTATCATCATCATCATTACTATTATTATTATCATTACTCTCATCATCCTTATTAGAATCGAACTAAGGATCTCCAATTAAAAACCAGGCCAAGGCAATAACCACTCTACCACAGCACCTAATCTACAGTATTCCTCACATTACTAACACACGCTGGGTGATGAGACACAGTGGTTGTGTTAGAGAGCTCCGCCCCACACTACGCCTGGCAGTAGTAAGGTCAAGGGAATCAGTGGAACGATCTTGAACAAACAGAAGTCTATGTACACAGCTAAGACGAGATCCTGAGATAATATTTATGCTGAGAGAGAGAGAGAGAGAGGGGGGGGGATGAAAAGGTTGTATAGGGTTGAGTCAAAGAGAGAGAGAGAGAGAGATAAAAGAAAGAAAGAGAGAACAGGAAGACATCACCACTAACTCACAAACTTTTCTTCTTAGACTCAGCCAAAAAAAATGTCTTTCTCATTCCAGTTATTTTATTAAGACATTTCCTGGGCGTCTTAGCATGGCCTCTGTGTGTGTGTGTGGGTGTCGTGGCTGAGATGGATACCCCAGTGTACCCACACCGTGTATACTGGTATGCTGACTATCCATCCACACTGTGTACACTGAGTATCCACACCGTGTACACACACACACACACACACACACACACACACACACACACACACACACATCCATTGCATTTTCCGTAAAAAAAAATCTACATAAATTTAATTGTTTCTTAGCTAAAAATTACACAACAAGAGTAAAAGAATACAAATCGGATTTTTATTTCATCCGTGAATTAATTCATTGAAAAATCATGATATAAATTGAAACTTTTAGGACAGATCAGAATTTATGTGGACGGAAAAGATGTATTATTCATTTGTCTTTAACTTTCGCTCATTTAATGTCCTGTCATGAATATTTTTCGTTCACTTCGTTATAAAAATGAACGTAATATATATACAAATTAATTATCTGTATATTTACATTAATTATTATATTAAAACTTGTATATATGATAATTAAATACTTCAGGTGATAATTATATAGATAGATAAATTAAATAATTGTAAATATGAAAATACAGTAGATATTTGTAACAATTCTGTAATATCGTAAGTCATTGTAAATATTGTAGGATTAATTGTTGTGATATAACTTAGGTTTAGCTTTATAACTTACGACGGGATTGTAAAAAAAATATGTAGAAATGTACTAAATATCATAAACAATGTGAAAAACGTAAAAAGTATGTAAAAGGAGTAAAAAAAACGTAACTATTGCAAAAAAAAAAAACTAAAACCATAAATATTAAAACAAATTAAAAAAATGTAAATAATGTAAACTATATAAAAACAGCTAAATTATATAAAAAAATGGTAGAAAAACGTATAATAAAAAAGAAAAACAACAACAAAATTGCCCAAAAAACGTAAATATTATAAAAACAAATCATACAAAATCAATATTATAAAAACTGCACAAAGGCAAAAAATATAAACATTTTAAAAAGTAAATACTGTAAAAAATATAAAAGTAAATACTGTAAAAAAATATATAAGAAATATATATTGTAAAAAAAAATAAAAAACCTAAAAATTGTAAAACCGTAAAAAAACCTGTAAAAATGTAAATTACTGTAAACACTCACCTAGGACCCTCTCAGCAGCTGCGACGATGTTGTAGGTGATCTCATCCTCGTAGGTGAGTCGTACTAAGAACGACCCTTCCATATGTACCTCTGCCTCCCTCCTGTAACGGTGAGAGATAATGGTGAGAGCCTAAAACCACACACACAGATAATTCTCTCTTCAATCACAAACCAATAAATTTTAACCACCTCCCTCCCACCCACCCCACCCCTCCACCCCACCCACCCCCACCCCACCCACCCACAAAACACACTCAAACGCCGAATTTTAGGACCCCGGCAGCTGCAGATCACCCTGAAACATTCCTTCGTGCCTCCGGGTGATCCATCAGACATAAGGCCATAAACCATGAGATATTATGTCTTATGGAGTTATTGAGACTATATTTACTCCAGGAAGAAAGGGTGTGTGTGTGTGTGTGTGTGTGTGTGTGTATCCTTTTTATTATATGCTATTCGTATTATTATTATTATTATTATTTATTATTATTATTATCCTCAATATTACATCTCCTCATATCACTCCAACACACCCCCACCACCATCTCTTATATCTCCTTACCCCATCATCTCTTATATCTCAACACACCCCCCATCATCTCTTATATCTCCAACACACCCCCCACCATCATCTTATATCCTCCAACACACCTCCACCACCATCTCTTATATCTCCAACACACCCCCCACCACCATCTCTTATATCTCCAACACACCCCTACCATCTCTTATATCTCCAACACACCCCCACCATCATCTCTTTCTTCTCCATCATATCTCCAACACCAGGATCTGCCCCTCGTAATTATACTCGTGAGGGAGAGAGAAAAGGAGGAAAACTTCACAATAATTACAAAAAAAAAAAGTCATTTGTTTTTCCTTGTCATAATTTTCATTGTTTTTGTTTCTGGTAAAATGTTTTTGCTTTTGAGAACAAGATGTCTCATTACTGCCTTGTCTTGTATGTTGTTTTTGTCTGGGGTTGTAGTTGTTTTTTTGTTTGTTTGTTTGGTGTTGTTGCTGTGGTGGTGGTGGTGGTGTTGTTGTTGTTTGTTTGTTGTTGTGGTGGTGGTGGGTGTGGTGTTGTTTTCATGGTCTTCTTCTTCTTCATCTTCTCCTTTTCCCACTCGCCTCCTCCTCTTTCTCCTGCCTTCCATCTCCTCTTCTTCCTCCTATCTTCCATCCTTCATCACCTCCTTCATCACCCCACCTTCCTCTTCTTCCTCCTCCTCTCCTCTGCCATCATCAGTGTTCACCTCATTCTTACCACCAATTCCTTCCCTCCTAAAAAAGAATCCTCGCCCCCACAATTTCCTTCTTTCATCTCTATCATCCTCCTTCTTTCATCCCATTTCTCTTCACCTATTTTTCACACCCACTTCTTCTTCTTCCATCATCATCATCTTTTTCTTCTTCTTCTTCTTTATCATTTGCGTCTCGTCCAGGTTTTAATTATTTCAATCTATTGTTCCTCTAAGACTCCACTCCTACCACCAACTCCACTAGTTGTAATTCATCTCCACACTACTCCACCCACCATCAACAACACCACCACTCACCACTCACCACCACCACCCACCACCACCACCACTCACCCTCATCATCACCATCACCACCACCACCCTCACCACTCATCATCACCATCTCTCCTACCGCCTCACCACTCACCACCACTCACCGCCCACCACCACCATCACCACCCTCTACCACCATCCACCACCTCACCCTCACCACCACCACCCTCACCACCACCACCACCACCACTCACCACTCACCCTCACCACCACCACCCACACCCACCACCACCACCACCACCACCACCACTCACCACCACCACCCCACCACCACACCACCACCCCCTCCCACCACTCCCACCCCCTTCCCACATCATTTACATACAAAGGTTTCCACCATTGCTTCTACATCTTCAGGTCCTTACTGGGTTTAATACCATTACCATTATACAGAAGTCAGTTATTAAAACCTCTTCTTCCTTGTGAGGTCATGATACCTCTCTCTCTCTCTCTCTCTATCAATTATTTCCATCTCTACGTCTCCTCTCCTTTCTACTCTTCTCTCAGTATGTATAAGCCTTTACACACACACACACACACACACACGCACACACACACACACACACACACACACACACACCTATAATATATTCACATGAAAAAAAAACACCTGAAAACAAATAGTTCCCTGAAAAAAAAAAAATCCTCGAAAAGAAAAAAAAATCATATATTCTCATTAAAAAATATATAAATTCCTCCTAAGAAAATGTTGGAAGCTCTTAGGGCGATAAATCCTGTTGGCTGACGTAATAATAATCCCCAGATAATCGTATTAGGCGTCGTGATTGGTCGAAGTGGACAATCAGCAGGTTGGACTATGGTTAAGCTTAGTTAATGAAGCTAAGACGGACGGACGGAGAGAACAGACGTTGGGGAGGGAAGGAGGAAGGAGGGAGGGAGGAGGGAGGAGGAGGAGGAGGAGGAGGAGGAGGAGAGAGCCTTATGTATAATTTTTCCCTTGTCTTAGATGATTAGAGAAGTCGGAAGAAATGAAGGAGATAAAGGAGGGAGAAAGAAGGAAAACTGAAGGAAAGGAGGGAGGGAGGGAGGAGAGGAAAGAAAGGAAAGAGGAAAGGAAATAAGGAAGGAGGGAGAGAGGGAAAGAATGAGGAAAAGTAAGAAGGAAGGAAGGAAAGAAGGAAGGACGTCTTCAGAGAGAGAGAGAGAGAGAGTCGCAGGTTCAAGGGCTATTTCAAGAAGGATTAAGGTAAGGAAAAATAATGTGGGTTAAAAATAGTTCACCCCAGAAACGGATCACCTAACCTAACCTAACCTAACCTAACCTAACTTTCCATACTTGGTAAAAGGAACACCTAAATATTGACGGTGTTTTAATTTGACTTACTTGATATCCTCCCAGGTGTCGTCGCCAAAGTTTCTCACCACCAACTGCTCGATGGCATAGTTGACGAACCCGTACTGTAATACGAAGTGAAATGAAGAGAGAGAGAGTCATTGGAAAGGTAGATAGAAAGATGGATAAACTGACGGACAGACAGACAGACAGACAGACAGACAAACAGATAGATAGATACATACATGCATACATAGACAGATAGATAGATAGACAGCATGATTTAAAGACATTCTCACAAGATTTTTACATTATAATTGACCTTAATAATAAAATAATCGTAGGACAAAAACTCCTCTTAACAGGAACACGGACGCCATTATGTCCTTGATAAAAATGTCCCTCAAACGACGCTGAGACTGTAGAAGAGTATACCGTGTGTGTGTGTGTGTGTGTGTGTGTGTGTGTGTGTGTGTGTGTGTGTGTGTGTGTGTGTGTGTGTGTGTGTGTGGGTGTGTGTGTGTGTGTGTGTGTGTGTGTGTGTGTGTGTGTGTGTGTGTGTGTGTGTGTGTGTGTGTGTGTGTGGGTGTGTGTGTGTGGGTGTGTGTGTGTGGGTGTGTGTGTGTGTGTTGTATCGAAATGTATTAATTGTTCAACCTCTCTCTCTCTCTCTCTCTCTCTCTCTCTCTCTCCTACTCTCTCTCTCTCTCTCTCTCTCTCCTCCTCCTAGACCCCACAAAGGTCATCATTATAGGAATATGTTAACATGTGTTATAAATGAAGCCACAAAAATAATAAACTGTCTATAACATTATCTATCTATCTATTTATTTATTTTATCTATCTATCTATCTATCTATCTATCTATCCTATCTATCATCTATCTATCTATCTATCTATCTATCTATCCTATCTATCTATCTATCTCCCCCAGTAGGGATGAGCCTTTACCTATAACATACTGTGTGCTTGTTCACTGGAGGAGAAATTCTTGGTGTATAACAAGTTTATGATGGCAGAGAATTATTATTATTTGTGTATGAGGGGGCACTTCCTCTCTCTCTCTCTCTCTCTCTCTCTCTCTCTCTCCTCTCTCTCTCTCTATGTCTTTAATTCTCTTCCTCTCTCTCTCTCTCTCTCTCTCTCTCTCTCTCTCTCCTCTCTCAAAACACACCATCAAAACACACTTCACTTCACCCATAATATAAATATAATCTCTCACAATATGTTCCCACGACACAAAGAGCTCAAGAAATATATCACAGAGAAATAATGTGTGTATTTCCTGACACAAATTATCGCTGCACAGGAAGGCGCTAGTCTAAAAGTTTCCAGCTGTTAAAATATTTCCCCAAAGTTTACGCTACAAACTCTGACATCAAAATTCTCAGAAATACATTATTGGGGAATTATTTTTCACCAAGAGTTACAGAATTATTAGAATAGATTTAAGTAATTCTCGAGAAAAAAGGTGTTAATGAGTAGTTATTTTTGGAAGTGTTTTTAAAATATTATTGATAAGAGAAGGTATTTATCAAGGTGTTCGACATTAACCTCTGATATAACGGACATTAACCTCTGATATAACGGACATTAACCTCTGATATAACAGACATTAACCTCTGATATAACGGACATTAACCTCTGATATAACGGACATTAACCTCTGATATAACGGACATTAACCTCTGATATAACGGACATTAACCTCTGATATAACGGACATTAACCTCTGATATAACGGATAACCTCTGATATAACAGACATTAACCTCTGATATAACGGACATTAACCTCTGATATAACGGTAACCTCTGATATAACGGACATTAACCTCTGATATAACGGACATCAACCTCTGATATAACGGACATCAACCTCTGATATAACGGACATCAACCTCTGATATAATAGACATTAACCTCGATATAACGGACATTAACCTCTGATATAACGGACATTAACCTCTGATATAACGGACATTAACCTCTGATATAACGGACATTAACCTCTGATATAACAGACATTAACCTCTGATATAACAGACATTAACCTCTGATATAACGGACATTAACCTCTGATATAACGGACATTAACCGATATAACGGACATTAACCTCTGATATAACGAACATCAACCTCTGATATAACGGACATTAACCTCTGATATAACGAACATCAACCTCTGATATAACGGACATCAACCTCTGATATAATAGACATTAACCTCTGATATAACGGACATAATTAAAAAAAATCAGTTAAAAGAACTAAGTATCCGGATAACCGAATTCACAGAGATCCGGAAGTTTATTTCTATCTGTAACTGGAGGAGAGAACGATGTTAACGGCCGTAATTAAAGTTAGAGTCTCAGTATAATTTGGTGAACATTTTAATAGCGTGAGTCGTATCTGACGTTGGTCATTATGGAGGATATAAATTTTAATGTTTATAATTAAGGTAAAGTCTTGGTGTAATATTGGTGTTCTTTAATAGAAAAGGGAATGAAAATGAGGAGAGAGAGAGAGAGAGAGAGAGGACATTCACTTAACACAGCACAACATAAAGGACCTCTGATAAGCCGCAGTTACACTCAGTAACGACCAATACAACAGGCATTACTCTCTCTCTCTCTCTCTCTCTCTCTTTTTTCTTCTGTTTTATTTATCTTTATCTCTCTCTCTCTTCCCATTTATCTGTCTATTTTTATATCTATTTTCTCTTTCTTTTTATTCAGTATTCATTTGCCTCTCTTTCTCTCTCTCTCTGACTTTCTCTTTCTTATTCTTTCACTCCTCTTTCTCTTTCTTGCTGTTTTACCACATCCTTTCACGTTATCACCCCTCCCTGTTCTCACCTCCTTCACCTTCCCTCCCCCCACACCTTCCCTCCAACATACCTTCCTCCCACACACCTTCCTCCCTTACACACCCTCCCTCCTTCCCTCCACCCTCCCTCATCCTTCCTCCTCCCACACCCCCTTCCCTCACACCCTCCTCCTTCCCTCCACACCCTCCTCCTTCCTCACACCCTCCCTCCCTCCCTCCCACACACCTTTCCTCCCTCTCTCACACCCCCATCCCTCCCACCTTCCCTCACCTTCCTCACCTTCCCTCCCACCCCTCCCACCGACCCTCCCTCCACACCCTCCCTCCTTCCTCACACCCTCCCTCCTTCCCTCACACCCTCCCTCACCTTCCCTCCCCACCTGCACCCCTCGTCACCCCACCACCAGAGACACAACAGCAGTATTCGCTCAAGCGCTCGGGACATAATGGCAGGATTTAGGACCCTCACTTAAGCAGACGCCGAGAAACAAACATATTAGACGAGAGGCTTCCCTTAAACCCGGCCGGCTCAGGCTGAGAGACTGTCTCCTGTATGGTAAACAAAGAGATATCTCCAGGACCTTGTCTCTCTGTATCTCCCCGCGCACGTGTGTGTGTGTGTGTGTGTGTGTGTGTGTGTGTGTGTGTGTGTGTGTGTGTGTGTGTGTGTGTGTTTGTGTTTGAAGTGTATGTGTGTGTGTGTGTGTGTGTGTGTGTGTGTGTGTGTGTGTGTGTGTGTGTGTGTGTGTGTGTGTGTGTGTGTTTGGAGTGTTCATCGTGTGTGTGTGTGTGTGTGTGTGTGTGTGTGTGTGTGTGTGTGTTTGACGTGTGTGTGTGTGTGTGTGTGTGTGTGTGTGTGTGTGTGTGTGTGTGTGTGTGTGTGTGTGTGTGTGTGTGTTAGGACGCATTTATTACTCGTATATGTATGACTGTGTATAAGAATTGTTATATGTATTCCTATATATTACAATATGTATATAATATAAGTATTAGTGTATAGCCACATGTACACACCCCACCCAGCACACACCGGGACAAAGTTTCGGACATCACAACCCACATTCCACTACCCTACTTATAGTGACCTCTCACCCCTTGTGACCTCTCTCCCCTTGTGACCTCTCTCCCTTGTGACCTCTCATCCCTTGTGACCTCTCACCCTTAGTTACATCTGACCCCTAGTACAGAGGTCAACTTTACTTTTCTATCTAGGTTCTTGTTCTAGTTGACCTTTGACCTCTGAGATTTACTAATGGAGGTCAGGAAAACACCCAAAAGTGTCCAAGGATTATTGTTATAAATGTTAACATGAAATATAATGCGGAGAAATGGAAGTATTTTTGTTTGTTTTCTTTATTTTTCTCTTTCTTTCTCTCTTTTTCCCCTTCCTCTTTTATTTCTCTCTCTCTTCTTTCTGTATATTTCTCTCTCTCTCTGTCTTTCTCCATATCACACTTTCTCTTTATTTTCTATCATTCTTAATCTTTTCTTTCTTCTTTTCATTCCTTTCTTCATTCCTTCAATTATCATTATTTGTCTCTTATTTTCCTTCTCTCTCTCTCTCTCTCTCTCTCTCTCTCTCTCTCTTCTCTCTCTCTCCTCTCTCTCTCTCTCTCTCTCTCTCTCTCTCTCTCTCTCTCTCTCTCTTATCTTCCAACCGACGTCTCCTTCAGCCTTGATCATTTTCTTGTCTCTAATCAGCCCTGTCTCTCACACTCTCTATTCTCTCTTACACGCTAATCAGCCCTGTCTCTCACCCTCTCTATCTCTCTTACACGCTAATCAGCCCTGTCTCACCCTCTATCTCTCTTACGCTAATCAGCCCTGTCTCTTCTCTCACGCTAATCCTTCTCTCTCTATTTCTCTCACAAGAGTCTTAAGCTAAGTCTCTACGCTTGAAGAGACAAGAGAATCAATTAGGAGATATATCACAATTTCGTCTCATCTCTCATGGATAATTTTTTTAACATTTATATTTTTTTTTACAGTTTTTAACATTTTTATAAACATTTTTATCAATTAGGTTTCTCAGTATATCGGTTTTCAGTGCATAGTAAAACCTCCATATAACGGATTTCTGTCTTCAAATAATCCGTTAGACGGGGTCATATTCTATCAGTATATTTTCTCATATTATAGTCCGTTAAATAGAGGTTTTACTGTGTGTGTGTGTGTGTGTGTGTGTGTGTGTGTGTGTGTGTGTGTGTTGTGTGTGTGTTTGTTGTGTGGCGACTGAACTTTATCGCTCATGGCTTTATTTACTAATGGCTGACAAGAGAACATAGGTGGTCAGCATCAATGGAAGTTTTTTATATTGTGAACGCATTTAGGATATTAAAATGTCAGAACGCCTTTGGGGCCAATTCTTCGGGTTTTATTTTTCCTGTTGGTGATGTGAGAACGCATTATAACGAGTCAGTCTACCACACATGGGACTATGAGAACGGATCAATATATTATCAGTCTTATTTATATCATATCTATAACTGCAACAGATAGTTTCTCAAAGGCCTGTAATATAAGTTTTCCTGCATTTCTTGAACTGGTAATGTGAGAGAGAGTTAAAGGAATTTAAGCTACGACGGGAATCAATGATCTCAGAAGGACACAAACAGCGAGTTAACTGTTGGCTCCTGTGTAGACGATCCTAACTGGGTCCTCTCCAACACACCAACAACCCTCCTCTGTCCTAACCTCCATCTCCTCTCCTCACCTCCTTCCCTATCACTCTTTCTTATCTCCCCATCTCCTCCAGACACACAAAAACAGCTTCCCTCTCTTAACCCCCACCATCCTCCTCCCAGGCAAACAGAAACAGTCAGCGTCCTACGATTAGCGGAAATATATTGCGAAACCCAGCCCACCGTAACTCTCCTTTTAAACTATGGCGACTTAACCCAACGCCACCACACGCGCCATTAACCTAGGCAGGGGTGGAGGAGGGTGGTAGGGTGGGTGGAGGAGGGTGGAGGAGGTGAAGTGATTGGGAATAGAGAAGCGAGGGAAAGTGATTTTTTCTTGTCCTTCCTCTTCCTTCTACGACCCTTCCTTCATCCCCTTTCCATCCTTCTCTTCCTTACTTCTTTCCAAATACATACCTCCTTACCTCTTTCAGCTCCTTCCTTCCTTCTTTTTCCATCACTCCTCTTCCCTTCTCCTTCCTCACTAACTTCATCTCCCTTAAACCTTCTCTCTCTCTCTCTCCTACGATGAACCCCCCGCCTCTCTCTCTATGAGGTAACTTTAATTAGTTTATGTTTCAACAGCGTTAACTTAGGATAGGTTAGGTAGGTCAGGTTCGGGATGTTGGTTTAGGTTAGGTAGGGTCAGGTTCGCACGTTGGTTTAGGTTAGGTTGCCAGGTTCGGGGTATGTTGGTTTAGGTAGTTGGTAGGTTCGGGGTATGTTGTTTAGTTGTTAGGTCAGGTTTGGGCATGTTGGTTTAGGTAGGTTAGGGTCAGGTTCGGGGTAGTGTTGGTTTAGGTTAGGTTGGTAGGTCAGTTAGGGGTACGTTGGTTTAGGTTAGGTTAGGTCGGTGGTTCAAAGGTTAGGTTAGTTGCCAGGTTCGGGGACGTTGGGGTTAAGTTAGGTTGGTTAGGGCTTGTGTCTGGGGCATTGCTGTTGGGTTTGGTTGTATTGTGTCAGGGCAATGTTGGGTTAGGTTGTGTTGGTTAGGTCAGGTCTGCAATGTTGTTAGGTTAGGTTAGGTCGGTGTTCAAGACGTTGGTTAGGGTTATTCGTTAGGTTTGGTTTCTGTGGGTCAGAGTTGCTCCATAAAAAGCGCTTATCTGGATAATCTGTCACTACACCTTAATTAACCTCAACAGACAGGTAAAATAACTTTCCTTCTACGGTAGAGAGGGAAGAAAACTTTTTCTCTCAAAAAAGTAAGGATTTGCTACCAAGGAAGTGAAAGTTTTTTAACCCTAAGAGGCAGGTAAAATGAACTTTCACCATAAAGTCCCAAGTAAAAAAAACTTTCACCAAGTACAAAGTTTAGGAATATACCTGTGAGGAGAAAGACTGAGGTTTTTAAGAGCTTTCACCGGTTGTCCACAGTAATTAAACTTTCCCCACAAAGAAAGTAGTGAAAATACACCTAAACGGAGAGAGAGAGATATATATATATATATATATATATATATATATATATATATATATATATATATATATATATATATATATATATATATACATGCATCAAATCTCAACAAATATAACCTCCTTAATGATCCAACATTACTAATTGACAATAATTAAATTACCTTGATTACACCTGTAGTTATTACCCAGGTGTTTTACTACATGAGCGAGAGTAAACAGGGAACTGATCCACCAGAGATGAAGGTCATTTGTGTATAGATGGATATATTCTGATGGGTGGTAATTTGATGTTGAACGAAAATTGCATTCTAATCTTTTTTCTATCTCTTCTCTATATTTCTCTTTCTCTCTCTCTCTCTCTCTCCCTCCTTTCTATGTATCTTTTTCTCTACCTCTTCTTGTATTTCTCTATCTCCTTTGTTTACATAGTCACATCAATAAGATAAAATACTCTATGAATAAAACACCCAAGTAAACACGAACCAAAACTGTGACTCTTTTTTCCTTCAAACGTTTAAACCCATCACGAACGCGTTAGAAAAACACAAATTTGTTTCTTTTGTCACAGTGAGATTTCTTTCACTCGTAAATACAAACTGTTTATAATTAAATAATATATATACTTTTAAAATGCATGATTGACTTATTTATGAATGTTTGTTTTTATATTTTAAGTCAATCTCGAACAGCTTTAAAAAATCTCAACACATGTGAACTGATTTGTTGACATCGGTTCAAGAACGCTTCGTCTGCGTAAAATTTATATTGTTGTTTAAATGGAGGGAAAAATGTATCTTATAAGTACTCACCATTATGCCTGGGTAGTTGGGAGGTGTGGCCGTGTGTATGGGCGGTCACAACACCAGACTATCGCTCATCTAGTGAGAAATTGGAAACGAAATTGATCGCAGGATGCCTCCACCAGAGTCTCCCAGCTCCCACTGACACTGCTTCGCTGCCGGGGTTCACCAACAACTTCTCGTACGCTTTTATAAACGTTCTCGTTACCGATAATAATAACAGCACTTTCTTATTACTATAAATAACGCGAATTATCTTTAACATATCATATAGGTTTGATTATGTGTTGTTTTGTATATAATTCAGAGTACTGGGAGTGAATGGTTTGGCTTGCTCGTGCGTCTGGCAAGGACGCCGCAGCATCCCTATGGCTTCGCTCGCTCTCCCTGGCTCAGGTGATGAATTTGTACCTCTACCAACAGATGGAGCTGGATGACAAGTCCCTTAGATAAGACATTTGAGGAAATTTAAATGGTCTTAGAGCGCCAAGGCCTCACCTCTTCAAGTCGGATTCGGATTCAAAGAAATTTATTCAGAGACGCCATAACGAGCTCAGGTTTACACATTCTTCACGGGTATGACGTAATAGGAATACGTGTGTGTGTGTGTGTGTGTGTGTGTGTGTGTGTGTGTGTGTGTGTGTGTGTGTGTGTGTGTGTGTGTGTGTGTGTGTGTGTGTTGTGTGTGTGTGTGTGTGTGTGTGTGTGTGTGTGTGTGTGTACATTCCATAAAGCTGGTACCTTAACACAGGCGAGATGGTAATGGTAACCCGATCTTACTAACTCAAGTCATTTACATAATTAAATGGAATAAATCGCCTTAATAATGATCTTGAATAGCAAGTAATTAGGTAGATAACTTAATTAATCTCTCCCAATGGTTGACAGTTCAGTGGCAGAGCTCTCTCTCTCGCCCTCTCTCTCTCTCTCTCTCTCTCTCTCAATCTCTCTAGCTGCCATTTGCTTGGATATATTCTGGGAGGGATTCACACACACACACACACACACAACATTCATACTTCCCAAGCTCACCTATGCCTCCCACCTGGTCTTCCTCCCTAAATGCCACACAACGTAAACACCTAGAAAGTGCAAAGAGGGCATGCAAGATTATTCTCTCCTTCCTATTCCACATATCAAGAAGCGCTCAACACACTGACCCCTCTCGGCTCACTGACCATCACCACGACCTCATCTGCAAATTGGTAGAAGCTTGCACCAATCCTCGACACCGGCTCCTACTACCACCTGAGATCCCTAGCCCGAGAATTGCTATTCGACACCACAACCGCATCCAGCCCATACGAGCACGAACTGATCGCTATAAGAACAGCCCAGTCCCAACCATTGTAAAATTGTCAATAACTTGTAATAAACCAGTGTATATTCCCAGTAAACACTACTCCTTGCACTGTCACTATGTTGAAATGCACTGTAGTCTGAGCTTTTCCATCTAGTTATTATATATCTTATTTGTATCACTTATGTTACTTGTACATTATTTGTAATTCGTAACCCATTCCCCAAATATGTAACTGTATATTTTCAGCCTTCTGGCTCCCAAGCTCTTTCAATAAACCGTTAATTATTATATATACACACACACACACACACACACACACACACACACACACACACAGTCGTATTCTGCCTTCATTTCCATTACACCAATTACATTACGGTGAGATAATCTTATACACGTCATTCACTTAGTGCAACGCCAAGCTTCCCGAGGCTGGTTGGCTCCCCCTCCTCCACCACTACCTCCATCACCACGGCCTCCACCGCCACTACTCCATCACCACGGCCTCCTCCACCACTACCTCCATCACCACGGCCTCCTCCACCACTACCTCCATCACCACGGCCTCCACGCCACTACCTCCATCACCACGGCCTCCACCGCCACTACCTCCATCACCACGGCCTCCACCACTACCTCCATCACCACGGCCTCCACCGCCACTACCTCCATCACCACGGCCTCCACCACTACCTCCATCACCACGGCCTCCACCGCCACTACCTCCATCACCACGGCCTCCACCACTACTCCTCCACACATGGCCTCCACCACTACTACCTCCACCACCACAGCCTCCACCACTACTCTCCACCATTACAGTCTCCACCACTACCTCCACCATTACGGTCTCCACCACTACTTCCACCATTACGGTCTCCATCACTACCTCCACCATTACGGTCTCCATCACTATCTCCACCATTACGGTCTCCACCACTACTTCCACCATTACGGTCTCCATCACTACCTCCACCATTACGGTCTCCATTATCTCCAACATTACGGTCTCCATCACTACCTCCCACCATTACGGTCTCCACCACTACTTCCACCATTACGGTCTCCACCACCTCCACCATTACGGTCTCCACCACTACTTCCACCATTACGGTCTCCACCACTACCTCCACCTTACAGGTCTCCACCACTACTTCCACCATTACGGTCTCCACTACTTACTTCCACCATTACAGTCTCCACCACTACGTCCACCATTACGGTCTCCACCACTACCCCACCATTACGGTTCCAACACTACTTCCACCATTACGGTTCTACCACTACTTCCACCATTACAGTCTCCACCACTACGTCCACCATTACGGTCTCCACCACTACCTCCACCATTACGGTCTCCACCACTACTTCCACCATTACGGTCTCCACCACTACTTCCACCATTACAGTCTCCACTACGTCCACCATTACGGTCTCCACCACTACCTCCACCATTACGGTCTCCACCACTACTTCCACCATTACGGTCTCCACCACTACTCCACACCATTACGGTCTCCACCACTATTCCACCATTACGGTCTCCACCACTACTTCCACCATTGGTCTCCACCACTACTTCCACCATTACGGTCTCCACCACTACCTCCACCATTACGGTCTCCACCACTACTTCCCACCATTACAGTCTCCACCACTACGTCCACCATTGGTCTCCACCACTATCCCCATTCAGTCTCCACCACACGTCCCCACGGTCTCCAACTACACTCTCCTCCTCCACCACCACCACCTCCCACCACCACCACCACCACCACTGTGCGTGTTTAGAGGCACTCACACACCTTGTATATGATCAGTTGCAGAGAAGCACAAGCACTTTAATATACAGCAAACACACACACATTTACAACCTCCAGTCTCTCTCTCTCTCTCTCTCTCTCTCTCTCTCTCTCTCTCTCTCTCTCTTTAACTCACTCTCCGAATCCCTCTCACTTATCTACCCCTCCCCTCCCTCTCCCCTCCCTCTCTCCCTCTCCCCTCCCTCCTCCTCTCCCCCTCCCTCCTCCCTCCCTCCTCTCCTCCCTCTCCCCTCCCTCCTCTCCCTCTCCCCCTCCCCTCCTCTCCTCTCCTCCCTCTCCCCACCCCTCTCCATCAGTAGGTTCACCACTCTTGATCCCATTCATAAATTAAACAGAACCTAAATAACATGTTCAACACAAGACTTGACTCAGAATGGAAGCATAAATCCTACTGAGCCGCCCCTCGTTACGCCCTGGTATGATGAGCTCCCCACCGCCGACCACCCGACTACTGACCACCCGACCAGCCGACCGTAAACTACCCGAACCACTGACCTCCCGACCACCACACTGTGATTCTCAAAGGTTCCTCAGCCAAATTGAAGTTTATTTAATTGACGTCGAAGCCTAACTTATTTCTCACGGGCAGAGTCTTAAAGGTACTTACAGGTTAAATTATCCTCATTAACTTGTACATTATGAGGAAGGTCTGAAGTAGATAATATTAGAATCTACGACGTAAAGATAGATTCTACAAGGATCGTAAGTGAAATTATACCTGTGTTATTAGAGTTTAAATGGCACATCTACCTGGGCCGTGTGTGAGTGTTATTATCCTCTTTACTACACACTTTCTCTCTCCTCTCTCACTGTTTCTTCCCTTCCTTCCTTCCTTCCTTCCTTCCTTCCTTCCTTCCTTCCTTATCATGAATATCTCTACCTTTACTTTTCTCCCTTCTCTCTCCTTCGCCTTCCTCCCTCTCCCCGCTCTACTCTTACCTTGTCTTTCTCCCCTTCCTCCTCTCTTATCCCTCCCTTCTCTCCATCTATCCCTCCCCATCTAACCCCTTCCCTCTCTTGTCAACTCCTCCCTCCCTCCCTCCCCACACCCCTCCTTCTCCCTCTCATCCCTTTCATTCTCCCTCTCTCTCTCCCTCCCTCCTATCCCCCTCCCTCAGTATTGACACCACGCAGATCTACTCATGGCTGGCTGACCATACACTGTAAGCCCTACAACACAAGCTGGATATATGACTCCCTTCTCTCTCCTCTTTGTGGCTTATGTTAGGGAGGGGTGTGGTGTGTGTGTGTGTGTGTGTGTGTGTGTGTGTGTGTGTGTGTGTGTGTGTGTGTGTGTGTGTGTTCTGTTAGCTGGGTAGGGGTGGGAGAGAAGTAGCTGAATAGGTCAGTTAAAGATGATAAAGGAGAGAACAGGTGATTTAGAATATGTTTGTTGTGTGTTTGTTGTGTGGTGTTGTGTTTGTTGTGTTTGTTGTATTTGTTGTGTGGTGTTTGTTGTGTATGTTGTGTGGCCTTTTTGTGTGCTTGTCGTGTTTGTGTGTTGTGGTGTTTGTTTGTCGTGTTTGTGTGATGTCTGGCGTGTGTTTGTCGTGTTTGTGCGGTGTATGGTGTTTGTTTGTGTTTGTGTGTTGTGTTTGTTTGTCGTGTTTGTGGTGTATGGTGTTTGTTTGTCGTGTTTGTGCGGTGTATAGTGTTTGTTGGGCTTCATTGCTATTAGCCTAGAGGGAGTGTAGTATCTCTCTCTCTATGGGGACGTCCTGATCACCCCAAGGAAATTAATGAAAGCGGGTGGACAGTATTGTTCTTCCTACAGGTAGTTCCTCCCCCTCTTACAGGTAGTTCCTCCCCTCTTACAGGTAGTTCCTCCCCTTCTTACAGGTAGTTCCTCCTTCTTACAGGTAGTTCCTCCCCTCTTACAGGTAGTTCCTCCCCTCTTACAGGTAGTTCCTCCCCTTTACAGGTAGTTCCTCCCTTCTTGGTAGTTCCTCCCCTCTTACAGGTAGTTCCTCCCCTCTTACAGGTAGTTCCTCCCCTCTTACAGGTAGTTCCTCCCTCTTACAGTAGTTCCTCCCTTCTTACAGGTAGTTCCTCCCCTCTTACAGGTAGTTCTCCTCTTCAGGTAGTTCCTCCTCTGGTAGCTCCTCCCCTCTTACAGGTAGTTTCTCCTCTTACTGGTAGTTCCCCCCTCTACAGGTAATTCCTCCCCCCTCTTACAGGTAGTTCCTCCCCCTCCTGCAGGTAGTTCCTCACCTTGCTACAGGTATTACCTCCCCCAACACCTGTCCTGAGGGAGTCATTTATTAAGGTAGACCAGCCTCACCTGTCCTGGGGGGAGTTATTGAGGTACACCTGGTCACAATTCGGGGCAGGTAACTACAACAATGAACACCTCAGGTAATATTCCTGATTAACATCGTGACCCATTGAAGAACTTGAGAGGCCTCTTGTCTTCTCTCCCTTACCACAACTCCTCCCTCCCTACCTCACTCAGTACCTACGCCTCCACTCTCACCTACCTCTTCCTTCCTACCTACTTACCTAAACGCTTCCCTGTTTGGCTAGGTTAGGTTAGGTTAGGTTAGGTTAGGTTAGGTTAGGTTAGGTTAGGTTATGTTAGGTTAGGTTAGGTTAGGTTAGGTTAGGTTAGGTGTGTGGTGCTCGACACTGAGTTATGAAGACAAATGATCACTAACAACACCCAGTTTTTGTCACGTAAACACAGTCTCTATTTCTGACTGATGACTGGTGGCTGGTGACTGGTGGCTGGTGATCTTCATGTGATCGGGAAAGTAACTCGAGGGTGACTTGTGTACACGGAGACGGCAGGTGTTTGTGTGCGTATAGGGGCGGTGTGTGTGTGTGTGTGTGTGTGTGTGTGTGTGTGTGTGTGTGTGTGTGTGTGTGTGTGTGTACGTGAATTGGTGATACGTGTACGTTAGGGTGACGTTCATGTGGACCAAATCTGTGCACACTTACGTATCTAAGCGGCTGCTTAAAACAAACACACACACACACACACACACTGCTACTACTACTTTGCTGTCACTCGGAATCGAGTATGACGATCATCCAGCTATGATACAATGATATGAGTTATTAGGGATGTCACCTTCATTGGTGAGCTCCCAGGTGACTAAAGAGGCCGATACGGGACCCGCAGGGTAATTCACAGATGCTGCACGTGTGGAGGGCTACATCTAGTGCGGGAGGGGCGGCGTCAGTGTCTTTCCGGCGTTGGCGCTTGTCTGCCTCGATATGCAGTCGGGCGAAATCGAAAGTATTGACACCTTCTCGTGTGGTGCTCCTCCAAGCGTTACGGTGTGGAGTAATCGTCTCCCAGGTGAGGGGGTCGATTTGGCACTTTTTCAGGTTTGTCTAAAGACTATCCTTATACCTTTTCAGTTATCCGCCGGCGTTACGTTTACTATTCGCTAGGTGACTGTAAAGTAGCTGCTTTGGCAGTCTACTGTCGTCCATGCGATTAACATGGCCAGTCCAGCGTAGTTGTTCATGGATAATGGTAGCCTCGATGCTCCTACAGTTGGTGTCAGCGAGAATACTGGCATTTGTTCTCTTGTCTTCCCAGCGAACTTGGAGGATGGAATGTAGACTACGTTGGTGAAAGTTTTCAAGTGCCTTGAGGTGCCTCCTGTAGACCCCCAACACACACACCAATAGATAACACATTAACCACAATCCTCCCCCACACCCCCATCCCCCCACATCCCCCCACATCTCCATCCCCTCCCTTCACAAATTTCGGCGATAGAAATTTGATGCAAGTAAATATGCAAATGAGGCGATTTGCATATTAACTAAAAACACGAATCTGGCTCAAGACTCTCAGCCTCCGGGATTAAACCTCAGTCGTGCCTCACTAACTTTATACCTCTTCATGTAGTAGTAGGGGGTAGATGGATTACTGTATTTAATTTTGACACTTACTGTGGGTAGTTTATTGTGTACCCCACACTCATCCTGTGAACGGTAGCGCAAAAGGATTACAGAGTAGAGTTCACAAAGGGTCAGTATAACTAACCCCCGTGGTCAGGATATTATGGCACTGAATGTCACACAGTATTTCAAATAAAATCTTTCTTTAGTTCTATACATAAAGGGTAACTTATTTACAACTGCGTGAGTACAGGCGTGTGAGGCAGTATGTCTGGCCGCACACTTTGTTATTCACATTTGTTATTGCACATTTGGTGAGAAGTATTCAAGCACATTGTGTATTTGGTTCTGTACATGAGAGGTGATACAGCGACTAGGTGCAAAAAAGTGGATACACTCATAATATGTCGGCAGGAGAGGAGGGGTGACTGAGGAGGGATGGTGGTCCTGTCTGTGGAGGGGAGTGGAGGGGGAGGAGGGGGTGACTGAGGAGGATGTAGGTCCTGTCTGTGGAGGGGGGAGGAGGAGGGGGAGGAGGGGAGGAGGGGTGACTGAGGAGGGATGTGTCCTGTATGGGGAGGGGGGAGGAGGGGGGGAGGAGGGGGAGGAGGGGTGTCATAGTGAGGTGAGGGGAGGCAGCGTTGTTGTTATTATTATTATTATTATTATTATTATTATTATTATTATTATTATTATTATTATTATTATTATAACAAACACTACCACGATCACCACTATCTTCCCCACCACCCAAAACGCCAACACAGGTCGTCGCCATTATCAGGTCGCCAGGAAGCGGTTATCACACGTCGATAGCAGGAGTAAGAGGAGGAGGAGGAGGAAGAGCAGGAGGAAGAGGGTGGGACGAAAGCTGTGCTATCCCGTAGAGGAGAGGCGATGAAACATGATACGTGCTATGTGGAGGGTAGATGAGAGAGAGAGAGAGAGAGAGAGAGAGAGAGAGAGAGAGAGAGAGAGAGAGAGAGACTCACCCCCAGTACAGTGTTGGCATATAAACACAGGATACAACAGCCTTCACCGTGGGGCTGGATGACACGTTCACAGGATTAAACACCTTGTATGGACAGGCGGGTGACAGAGGTAAATAGAGCTATATAGAGTTAAATAGAGCTGCATAGTTAAATAGTCAAATATAGAGAGTTTAATGGTCATATATATATATATAGAAATATATATATATATATATATATATATAGAGAGAGAGAGAGAGAGAGAGAGAGAGAGAGAGAGAGAGAGAGAGAGAGAGAGAGAGAGAGAGAGAGAGAGAGAGAGAGAGAGAGAGAGAGAGAGAGAGAGAGAGAGAGAGAGAGGTTAATAGACCTGTACAGTATATATAGAGTTTATTAAAGCTATTTAGAGCTGGACAGAGCTGTGTAGAGATAAACAGTCATGACGTCATAACTCTAAATCTAGAAAAAATGGTTGTTTAATTAAGTCGTGTGGTTCGTGACGTCACACTCCCCATAGCCAATCATAGCGTGGCTCTCGGGAGTTATCTAGGCACCTGTGTTTAGTTCATGACGTCACAGACCCTACAGCCAACCAGAGAGTGGCTGTCAGGAGCCCTCAAGCCACCTGTGATATGTCTTAACACTGCCTGGTGCTGACGTCTTGCAGGCAATAATTCACAAGTCCGTTTACCACTGATATTGGTCTTGTGTGTGTGTGTGTGTGTGTGTGTGTGTGTGTGTGTGTGTGTGTGTGTGTGTGTGTGTGTGTGTGTGTGTGTGTGTGTGTGTGTGTGTGTGTGTGTGTGTGTGTGTGTGTGTGTGTGTGTGTTTTAGGTTAGGTTAGAACAAATAAAATCCAACCAATCCAAAAGCATCCTCAGCATCCGTGAACAATTTCGTGGATGATGATTGGCTGTTGGTTGGCATTGGAAACCCTTTACCGACCAATCAGATTCCACGAACTCTAATATACTCGTCAAGGAAGACTCAAAAGAGACGGAGTTTATACATGAAATAAAAAAAATATACCGAGGAATTTATAAAAAAAAATGTTTGAAAAAAATAAAAAAATAAAATCGAAATATATCATAGAACAAAAACATAAAAATAATACTAATTACTTACACCATCACCATGACAACCATACAACAGCCCCCCCCCCCCCACAAAAAACCTCATCAGAGAAACCAAATTAATAACTTTTTTAACAATTCTAAAACATAAACTCAATCAACCCAAAAATTAATTACAACAAATATCTCGCTAATTGATCTAATTGGACGATTCGCTTCAATAGCTCGTCCAGTATTGTTGCCTTAATCCCTAACTATCTGCCTTGTTGTTGTTGTTGTTCGTCAAGGATTTCATAAAAGGTCGCGTGTAGGTGTAAAAGTCGTTCGTTATTACGGCTGGCAGCGCGTCGTAACAACAACTGAGGGGGGGATGTCGTACAGCTAATACTTACTCGGGGTGAAATTGGCTTTGTTAGATAATTGGCAGTTCTCGAGGTGGTCCCTGGCTGGACACGTACTGTCATCGCTGACGGAAGAGCTTCAACGAGCAGGTCGCTTACTAAAATGACGGAATTGGGTGGTGGATACAGCAATGTAGCCCAGGGTACTGCTGGAGGACTGTTGACGGATTTGGAGCTGTCCAGCAGCAGTGAATGTGAAGAACAAGAGCCGTTTAAAGTTGTTAATAGCAACAAGAAGAATAGAAGGAAGAATAGAGATGGTACAAGAGTGAAGAAAATATTTCCCTCTTGGTGGATAAGCGAAAGAAAATTGATGGTGTGAGTCATTCTTCAACCATGATCAGTACAACGAGTGAAGCCCCACTGATGGTTTAGACGGCAGCAACTCTTCAAGGAGGCAGCGTCTTTACTTCCCCAAGAATAATGGCCTGGATTTTCATGATAAGGTAAAGTGGTCAGTTAGACTCCCTAAGCGCCATCAAGGGTATCAAGTGCTCTTTAAAGAAGGTAAACATATTCCTTATATTACTGTGAAGGATGAGGAACCAGTTAGATATTTAACTACAGAAGGTTTTGAGAATGTAGTGATGGAAAAGCCTGTGGAGTCCATTGGGAAATGTACTAAGATCATTCTTTTTGATTATCCTGTTTCCCTTGACTCCGAGGACGTGTTGGCTGACGATAGATTTTTTTGGGCCAAGAGACGTGTAATTAAATGTGATGGAGAACTAGTACCTAAGCCGCAGCTAATTGCGCTAATCAAAGGTCCAGCGCCAGAGAAGGTCTTTGTGAGATGTGTGGGATATAAGAGGGTTGCTGTCTACAACGAATCTCCAGTAATATGCGATAAGTGTTGTAGGTGGGGGGCACATGGCGTGGAAATGCCAGAATGATTTTCGGTGTAGATTCTGTGGTAAAATGCATGAATCTAAGGTATGTGGAGATAAACTTAAGGCAAAGGAGAAAATTACACCAAAATGCTGTAATTGTGGGGGAGCTCACAACGCCAGCTCGTGGGTGTGTCCTAAAAAACCGAAAGTTCATCAATTGCAATCACGAGCTCAGTCCACTAATCAAGAGGATGAAGGTGACGCTGTAAGGAGCTATGTTGCAGGGACACCAAGTGATGTAAATGTGTGGGAAAAGCCAATGGAAATACGTAATGCAGCACCACAGGACATAGGTAACGGGGACAATAACCTTACAGCCCCTAACATTCTAGTAGAACTCTGTAAGGAGATTGGTGAGCTCAAACAAGCAGTATTGGATATCAAGAAATGCTTGGTGAATCTTGTGCCATATAGTGATGTTGCTCTTGTTAATAAAGATAGTTCAAAAGAAAATGAATCATTAGTAGAGATGGAATCAAATATTGTGAATGGCAATCTAGAGCAAAATAGTAATCATTGTCAGTTAGGACATTCACTCACTCACTCCTTCACTCACTCCCTCATTCACTCACTCACCCCCTCACTCACTCACCCCCTCACTCACTCACCCCCTCACTCACTCACTCCTTCACTCCCTCACTCCCTCACTCACTCACTCAATCACTCACTCCTTCACTCACTCCTTCACTCACTCACTCACTCCTTCACTCACTCCTTCACTCACTCACTCACTCCCTCACTCACTCACTCACTCACCCTTAACCGGTAAAGCAATAATTATACAGTACTAAACTCTCATAAGCCCTCATAATCCCTGCTACTGTATATAACCCACTTAGACTAAACCTAATTACAAACAGGTGTAGTGAGCCAGGTGAGTCAGGGGATCTATGTGTGTGTGACTTAAGCATTAAGTTACTGACGGAGAGAGAGGGATTATTTATACCCTGGTGTGTGTGTGTGTGTGTGTGTGTGTGTGTGTGTAGTTTAGAAACAAATATCTGAATATGTTTATAAAGAGACACACACACACACACACACACACACACACACACACACACACACACACACACACACCAGTGAATTAAATGTCACCAAACTTTTCTCAACCCAAATACAATAACATAAAAAACACCACACAAAAAAAAATATATCATTGATAATTGTTTAGTCGTTATAACAACAACAACAAAAACAACAATAACAAAAAAAGGTGATGTTTTGACGTGTGTGTGTGAGAGTCATTGTTGTCATCAAACATTTCTGGACAACAATAAGAGTTACAAGTTAAAGCTACCATCATCATACACCAGGGAGTAGTGTATTCATGACGCATACGATCAATAGATGGCGCTCATGTACTCTGGTCAGGATATAATTGGCAACTCTCGGTGTTATATTTGTTATTAAGGCAATTTGGTGTTAGTTATTCTTCTGTGTTTTCTTGTTCTTGTGAGTTAATTGTAAGTTAAACTCTTACCTTAAATAAGATTATAAGAATATATATGATTTTGTGGTACTTTGAGACAATGACACACTGACAAACTAACAGACATAAGCCACACACACACACACACACACACCAGTCCATCACAATAAGTGGCAACTATCCTCACTCCTAAACGACCTTCATCAACAGGACCAATATTTTTGTGCTCACCCGATGGTAACAATAGCTGGATGGAGTGTTGCCAATCGACGCTCGTAATCAAAGGGGTGACGGTACATATATACTACTGTATTTGTTTGCTTTTTTTAGGCTTTTTTTTTTAGAGGCGTCAGTATATTTTTCTTTTTTTTTTTTATCTACGTCAATTTCTGTCAATGTGACGGAAGAGGGGGATTTTTTTTTCCGGTCTGTTTCGTGCAAAAACTATGGATAGAGGAAATATATTTTTTTTTTTGTACGAGTGTTTGGTTGTTGTGGTGGGGAGAATGCAGTCATTTTACAGTTTTTTTCCCTAGTTGTGGTGAGGATAATAGAGTAATTTTTTAAAACATTCCCTAGCTGTGGTGGGGAAGATAGGGGTCGTTTTAACTATGGTGGGGAAAATAATTGTTATTATCTAATTCACTAAAATAAACTTTGAATTGCATAAACTTTGTAAAGGTTAGGTTAGGTTAGGTTAGGTTAGGTTAGGGGTGGTTAGGTTAGGTAGGTTATTGAGTATGTCTCATAAATGCGCTTAGCTCAAGATGAAATGCGATACTGACGGCTCAATATGGCTTCAGGATTACGCAGAGACTCTACCTTAACTAGACACATTCTCTATTGACCAGTTAGGAGATCGTATTAACAGGAAGTGTGTTTGTTAATGCCAACATTAACCTAGCCTTACTTAACCTAACCTAATGCACACAACACAACTGAACCTAAACTAAACTAACCTACACTAACCTAACACACCTTAACCAACCCAAACCTAACGTAACCTAACGTAACCTAACCACCCCTAACCTACCCTAACCACCACTAACCTAACTTAGCCTAACCTAACCTTTTCCGTCTCTGATTCTTTATTTACACACAGATTATCTGGACACAAAGACTAAGGCAAAAAACTAACGAGTGGAGTGCAAATGAGCCTGTTACCCGCCCCCCTGTTATTATTATTATTATTATTATTAGTAGTAGTAGTAGTAGTAGTAGTAGTAGTAGGTAAGGGATCTCACAGCAGATATGTTGAAGGAAATCTGCCGGGACGTCATGGTAGAACCGACCCTCCTTCCATTGGACGGTGAGACCTTCCAACACAGGACTTCAAACACATCCAACGAAGCCCGTGTTGACGTCAGTGCTCGAGGATTCTGGACGCGGGGACAGCGAGCTTTCTTCGACATCAGGATTTTTTATCCCATGGCCGCTTGTCACCGTAACCTAGCTCTCGATGCTGCACACAGGAGGAACGAGAACGACAAGAGAAGGGCATATGGGGAGAGAATTCAAAACGTTGATCAAGGCAGCTTCACTCCTCTAGTGTTCACAACCTCTGGTGGGATGGGCCCAAGTGCAAGATGTTTCTACGCCAGACATGCGGAGTTGATCTCCGAACAGAAGCAGCAGCCCAGAAGTTATGTTACAGCCTGGATGAGATGTCGATTGTCCTTCTCTCTCCTTCGGTCGGCTTTGCTCTGCCTCAGGGGAACGAGAGCTTCTGCCCCAATGCCGACAACTGCTGCAGATATTGACTTTGAGGCTACAGTCACTGAATGCTGCATAGATCTGTTGCTCAACTAATTCAACACAGATAGGATAGCTACTTATGTATTAGGATATTTAATATTAAGGTAATAAAATGGCGGCGAAGGTGTGGCTATTGGGGGAGGCTGGAGGCCACTATAAGAAAAAAAATTGTAGTAGTAGTAGCAATTACGATAAACATTTACATATTTTTAGATACTACAAGTACAGGCACAGGTACAAGTACAGGTACAAGCCCCAGGTACAGATGAAAATACACATAAAGGTACAGATATATTCTAGCATCTCTTTTTCAAGCCATTAGTTTCTTTCTTTCTTTCTGTAACAAGACAAGATGTGCCTCGCATACAAATTTGCATTACATTATTTCAGCTGTACAGACACAGTATACACACACACGTCTTGGATAATTTCGTTGTAAGATATGATAATTCATTTTGCTAAATATACATAACGAAGATACATGAATTCATCTATACACAATACAGTATACATACACCTTCAATAACTCCGATAAATACACACACACAAAAAATTTAGCATTATTTTATCTATACACAAATACACATACACCATTACCTTGTATTAAATAACATTATATTCTCTACTTGTATACACACAAAGGCACTTTTTGCTCCCTCTCTCAACAGCCTCTTTTGTGGACGCTCTCACTTTTATGCCCCAGGTTCACAAAAAACACCTGGGGATATTTTGTTTTTCTCTCATTGACAACGTGGTTATTGATGTGAGCTAATTAAATTCGATGTATCTTTATCACAATGAAACGACGGAGCTAAAAAAGACATTATCACTACGCCTACAGGCTGCTTGTGGCCATAGTGTTCTCTCTCTCTCTCTCTCTCTCTCTCTCTCTCTCTCTCTCTCTCTCTCTCTCTCAAGCGGATATTTATAACTCATAACAACAATACTGCTACTGCAAATAATAATAATAATAATAATAATAATAATAATAATAATAATAATAATAATAATAATAATAATAAACACTACCTCCCCGTCATCTCTTCAAAACATCATCACTATTAAAACATTATCACACGGGGAACATCCATACACCATTTTCTCTCCATACATAATGAATTAAACATAAACATTAATTTACATACACACTCCCTTATCATTTTTTAATTTACCAGCTCTTCCTCCTAGCCTCGGGCCCCTCAGCTGAGGATAATGCGCGCGAGATCAAAGTGCTGGGTCGGGCCGGGACGCAGGAGATGAATGGCTGAGCGTCGTACGTCACGGGTGTTTTCTTCCTTCCCTCTGACTAATAGACTCTGCGAGGTGCATTTGTGACCGTAAAATGATGCAGCAGAGAATTTGTATACTGTAAGCTCGCTTGCTCACGGTATTATCTTATGTAGGTGGAGAAAACGCCTCACCATCTTGTATTTACGTCCTCTGATTGGCTATTGGCGCTTCGTCGATAAACAAATACGTTACTCATCTACACAAATTACATAAGCTGATTGGTCCCTGAGTTTATTTAATTATTTATATACGTATAGAGTTATTAATAATCAGGACTTGTTTGTAATTATGAGTTTACAGTTTATTCATTTAATTGGTGTTGCTTGAGATCTTTGTTGACATGTTCGGGTCACTGGCGTTCGCAAACATGAAATCCGGATTCGAAGATATAGAGCAAGGAGAAGGATAATGCCTTGTGTGGGGGAAGGGGGGGGAGGATACTGACCCCTCCAGCAGCGCCACGGTGATCATAGCGGCTGGGGTTCAAGTTATACCATCCACTTTTATGCACTGGAATATCAACAACAAATATGTCTTTCTTCGCGGGAGAACCATTCAGGAAACCAAGTACTCAGGCGCGTGGATACATCTCCTCAACTGACAACAACACTCTTCTGCTTTCTGCTGCCTGTGCTTGACTGCCTGCCATCATTTCTCACAACAGAGTGGCAGCGGTAACTTCTCCCTTGTCATGACATAGAAGTTGTGTTTCACCCCCTCTGTGTCTCACCTTCTGTGTTTCACCCCCTCTGTGTTTCACCTTCTGTGTCTCACCCCCCTGTGTCCTCACGTGTCCTGCTCCGTGCTCAATTCTCTGTGTCTCCACCCCCTCTCACACTGTGTCTCCCTCGTGTCTCACCCCTCTGTTCTCCCTCTGTCCCCCCTGTGTGTCACCCCTGTCCAACTCCTGTGTCTCCACCTGTGTCCCACCTGTGTGTCCCCAACTCTGTCACCAACCTCTGTGTCTTGTCCCCACCCCCTGTGTCTGCCCCTCCCACACCTGTGTCCCACCTGTCTGTGTCCCCCCCTCCTGTGTCTCACCCCCAGTGTGTCCCCCCCACCCCCGTGTCTCACCCTCCAGGTTTCACCTCCAGGTCTCACCCTCCCCCAACTGTGTGGTCCCCCCCTCTCCCCCTCTGTGCCCTCTGTGTCCCACCCCTCTCCCACCCCCCTGTGTCCCAATCCCCTGGTCCCTCTCCAGGTGCCCTCAGGTCTCCAACTCTCAGGTCCCCAACTCCAGTCCCACCTGGTGTCTGTTTCCAACTTCCTGTCTCCAGGTCCCACCTCTGTGTGTTCCTGTGTCTGTGTGTCTCACTCTCTGTGTCTCACCTCTGTGTCTGTGTCTCACCCCTCTGTGTCTGTGTCACCTCTCCTGTGTCTGTGTTGTCTCCCCCTGTGTCTGTGTCTCACCCCCTCTGTGTTACCCCCTCTGTGTTTCGGTTCTAAATGAGGGTATGAGAATGGATCGGCCCGAGATGACGTCATTTATCTCCTTGATGACCCGAGATGTGTAATTTCTGAGGCGATTTTATCCTTTATTTTTTACGAATTTTTTGAGGGATTATATATTTTTTTTGTGGCGATTCATTCAATTTTGACGATTTTTCTTTCTTTCATTTTAACATCAATTTCATTATTCTTTCATTTAACATGTTACTTTCTTCTTTCAATTAACATATTCTTTCTTCTTTCATTTCGCATCTATTTCTTTCTTTCTTCATTCATTTCAACATCCACTCCTTTCATTTATTTTTCTGGGGGTCCAATCTTTTTCCCCCTGCCCGTGTGAGACAATATAAGGCAGGTGTCAGTACAGATGTGTGTCCGCCTGCCTACCTGTCATTAGTGGCCCGGTTAGGAGCAGCTCACGGGGCTACACACGGGGCTACACACGGGGTAACACACGGGGTAACACATGGGGCTACACACGGGGCTACACACGGGGTAACACACGGGGCTACACATGGGGTAACACACGGGGCTACACACAGGGCTACACACGGGGCTACACAATCCCATTGGACAGAATCATACTGAACAAAATTCTCCTTCCCACAAATCTTTCTTCTCTCCCAAACACCTTCCTTCCTTCCCTCCCACCCATCCTCCTTCCCACACATTATCCTTCCCACCCTCCTACCCTCCCTCCTTCCTCCCTCCTTCCCTTCCACCCATCTTCCTCCCACTCCCACATCTTCCTCCCAC